>NC_053025.1:5382872-5495124 GCF_003073215.2 Triticum urartu
CAGGGCGGTGTCCATAGTTTCTACAAATATTTACAACATGGCAATTATTATTCAAACATGATAGATGGATATATTAGTGCCAAACGTAGAACTAGCTAGCTACCTAATCATAGTAAGCTATCGGGAGGGGGTATATATCGACAACGACGACACTACATCTATGTCCCTCGACGACCCTCGTTCCCGATAAAAAAAAGAGGAAGAAGAAGAAAAATAAGAGGAGAAGATCTCCTCTATTCTTTCTTCTCCTCTTTTTTTCTTCTTCCTCTTCTTTTTTTATCCTCTTCTTCCTCTCATGTTCGATAGGATCGCCGAGGGGTCGGGAGGTTGCGTAGTGTCTCAGGATTCAACAAAACCATGTCTTCATCATTAGGCGAAAGTAACATGTGCATGATGGTACGAAGCTCTTCAAAGTTGTTCTGGAACGGACTCCCAGATAGGATAATCCGCCTTTTGGTACAAAGTTCAGCAAGAGCCTTCCGAATATCGCTATTTGGAAGGCCTTTGCTGAATTGGTACCAAAAGGCGGATTATTCTATCCGGGACTCCATTCCAAAACAACTTTGCAGAACTTCGTACCAACATGCCCTGGTTACTTCCGGCTAATGATGAAGGCATGGATTTCTTCAATACTTTGACACTAGGAAACCTCTCTCGACCCCTCGAACCCTCGACGACCCTGGAACCCTCGACCCCTAGACGACCCTCTTCTTCCTCTCATGTTCAAGAGGATCGCCGAGGGGTCGGGAGGTTGCCTAGTGTCAAAGGATTCAACAAAACCATGTCTTCATCATTAGGCGAAAGTAACATGTGCATGATGGTACGAAGCTCTTCAAAGTTGTTCTGGAACGGAGTCCCAGATAGGATAATTCGCCATTTGGTACAAAGTTCAGCAAGAGCCTTCCGAATATCGCTATTTGGAAGGCCTTTGCTGAATTCGTACCAAAAAGCGGATTATTCTATCCGGGACTCCATTCTAGAATAACTTTGCAGAACTTCGTACCAACATGCCCTGGTTACTTCCGGCTAATGATGAAGGCATGGATTTCTTCAATACTTTGACACTAGGAAACCTCTCTCTACTTCCGGCTAATAAGAAGAAGAAGAAGAAGAAGAAGAAGAAAAGAAGAAAAAAAAGAGGAGAAGAAGAAAGGAATAGTGGAGAAAAGAGAAAATAGAATATATTCTATTTTCTTTTCTTCTCCACTATTCCTTTCTTCTTCTCCTCTTCTTTTTCTTCTTTTTTCTTCTTCTTATTTATTTCTCCTCTTCTTTTCTGTAGAGGAAACCCTAAATAGCTAGCAAGTTTCGTGGGTGTGAGATACATGTGGCCTTCGGTGTCGGACACTACATCCACGTCCCACAAGTGACGTGGGCGTCGAAGCCCGCGCCACTTGTGGGATGTGGGTGTAGTGTCCGACACCGACGGTACATGTATCTCACACCGACGATACTTTCTATTTAGGGTTTCTCCTCTACCGCTCCTCGACCTCTCGACGACCCTCGTTCCCGATAAAATAAAGAGGAAGAAGAAGAAGAAAAAAGAAGAGAAGAAAGAATAGAGGAGAAGACTTCCTCTTCTTCCTCTCCTCTTCTTCTCCCTCTTCTTCCCCTTCTTCCTCGCCTCTCTCATGAATGTCCGACGTTCTCGACCCCCCCCACGTGTCGAAGAAAAAAAAGAAGAAAAAAAAGAGGAGAAGAAGAAAGGAATAGTGGAGAAGAAGAGAAAATAGAAAGTATTCTATTTTCTCTTCTTCTCCTCTATTCCTTTCTTCCTCTCCTCTTCTTTTTCTTCTTTTTTCTTCTTCTTATTTATTTCTCCTCGTCTTCCTCTCCCCTCTTCTTCTCCTTTCTTCCTCTTCTTATTTCCTTTTTCCTCTCATTCTTTTTCTTCTTCTTCCTTTCTTAAAAATACATGAAGTAGTATTGCTTGTTTTTTTAAAATAATGATCAAATATAAATTTTAGAAAAAAGTAAAGGTTTTCCCTAATTCATTGTTCATATGAATATACAAACATTTGAACATATCATCATATATATTAACATACATTTTCTTTGCATATGCATATGAACATACATACATACATTTTTCTTTCATATGAACATACATACATACATTTTCTAAAAATCTGAACATACATACATATAAACATACATACATACATTTTCTAAAAATCTGAACATAAACATACATACATATGAACATACATACATACATATAAACATAACATACATACACAAAAAATTCTAAAAATCTGCCTAAAAAAATTATATGAAAAAAGCATACATCATCCATCCATCCATATAATGAACATATACATCATCCATATCCATCCATATAATCAACATATGCATATGAAAAAAAATTATATGAAAAGGATCGAGGGGGACAGGGAGGAAAGGGGGTCGCCGGAGCCGGACCGAACGGGGAGGAGGGGCGGCGTCGAGGCAGGGGCGGCAGTGGGGGCGGGCGCCGGCGACGACGACAATGGTGGGGGCGGGCCGGGGCGCAGGGGCGCGGCCGTGCGTGCTCGGGGACGGGGCAGGGGCACGGGGCGGCGGCCGGCGTGGGCTCGGGCGCGAGGATGGCGGCGGCCGGCGGCGGCGACGGCGACGAGGAGCGCGCGAGCGATTTGGGCAGCCTGGCGGCGGGGGCAACTGGCGACGGAGGCGAGGGAGATGTGAAATTTTCACAAGTCCTGGTTATATAGCAAGGGCATTGGTCCCGGTTCGTGGCACCAACCGGGACCAATGCCACCCTTTAGTCCCGGTTGGTGCCACGAACCGGGACCAAAGGCCAATTTCAGCAGCCCAAAGGGCGGGAAGCGAAGCCCATTGGTCCCGGTTGGTGGCACCAACCGGGACTAAAGGGGGGCAATGGTCACGGCTGGTGCCACCAACCGGGACCAATGCCCCCTTTAGTCCCGGTTGGTGCCACCAACCGGGACCAATGCCCTTGTGCTGCCCGCGCCCATAAGTTTAGTCCCACATCGCTAGTTGAGAGCGCCGGCACTGGTTTATAAGGTCTGCTGCCTCTCCCTCCCGAACTCCTCTGAATAGCAGGCCTATGGGCCTATTGACACTGCTTTGCCTGTGGGCCGGGCCTTCTGCGGGCCTGAATCCTGGCCCATGTAGGGTTTCTAGTCGTATTCAGGCCGTGGAGGCCCAGTAGGTGGCATTTTTTTTTGGTTTTTTCTTTTTTATTTCTATATTTTTTTGGTTTTTTATTTTTTTTATTTCTACTTAAAACTAAATACTTACAGTTTTTTAGTGATTTCTTTTTGCTTTTAGGTCACAAAAATTATAAATTTTCTGTTAGTGCCATTAGTTTTAAATTTTAAATAGTTTAAATTTGAATTTTTAAAAATTTGTGTGAATCACTAGTTTATGAATAACTTTACTATAAAATTAGAATTTTTTTTCTATTTATTTTTTATTTCTACTTACAACTAAATACTTACAGTTTTTTAGTGATTTCTTTTTGCTTTTAGGTCACAAAAATTATAAACTTTCTGTTAGTGCCATTAGTTTTAAATTTTAAATAGTTTAAATTTGAATTTTTAAAAATTTGTGTGAATCACTAGTTTATGAATAACTTTACTATAAAATTAGAATTTTTTTTCTATTTATTTTTTATTTCTACTTACAACTAAATACTTACAGTTTTTTAGTGATTTCTTTTTGCTTTTAGGTCACAAAAATTATAAACTTTCTGTTAGTGCCATTAGTTTTAAATTTTAAATAGTTTAAATTTGAATTTTTAAAAATTTGTGTGAATCACTAGTTTATGAATAACTTTACTATAAAATTAGAATTTTTTTCTTCTTTGCTATTTATTTTTTATTTATACTTACAATTAAATACTTATAGTTTGATTTTAGGTCACAAAAATTATATTCTTTTTGCTATTGAAGAATATTATAGTTTTATTTTAGTTGATCATAACATAATATTTTAATTGATTGTTTTTATTTTCATAAAAGTTTTGTAGTTCATTCTGTTTGCTATTAATTCATTCTTTGAGCTAAATGACTCTGAAATTGGAAAGCATTTCAAAATGAACTCTGAAAAGGTTGAAAGTTGGCATGGTATCATCATTTCACCCACATAGCATGTTCCAAAAAGTAGAGAGGGTTACGACAAAAACTTGATGCACTTCGTGTACAAAATGGACAATCACTTTCGAAGTATCAAAGTTTCAAACCATAAGACATGAAAGCATTTCAAATGAACTCTGAAAAAGTTGAAAGTTGGGATGCATGGTATCATAATTTCACCCACATAGCATTTTCTTATTGCGGGAGAAAGTCTTCACTTTTTCTTCGCTTGTGTCATTTGCTTATTGCGCCGTAACCATGGATAATCTTCATTGTTTATCAGGATGCTTGGGTCAGCCTTGACATTGAAGGGAGGAATTTCATGAAACTTTTCATAATCTTCAGACATGTCTGTCTTGCCGTCCACTCCCAGGATGTCCCTTTTTCCTGAAAGAACTATGTGGCGCTTTGGCTCATCGTATGATGTATTCGCTTCCTTATCTTTCTTTTTTTCTCGGTTTGGTAGACATGTCCTTAACATAGATAACCTGTGCCACATCATTGGCTAGGACGAACGGTCGTCAGTACCCAAGATTTTTCAGATCCACTGTTGTCATTCCGTACTGTGGTCTACCTGTACCCCGCCGCCTGACAGATTGACCCATTTGCACTTAAACAAAGGGACCTTAAAATCAGTCCGTAGTCAAGTTCCCATATGTCCACTATGTAACCATAATATGTGTCCTTTCCGCTCTCTGGTTGCTGCATCAAAGCGGACACCGCTGTTTTGGTTGGTGCTCTTTTGATCTTGGGCGATCGTGTAAAATGTATTCCCATTTATCTCGTATCCTTTGTAAGTCAATACAGTCAAAGATGGTCCCCTGGACAACAAGTACAACTCATCACAAACAGTGTTGTCACCTCTGAGACGTGTTTCCAACCAACTGCTGAAAGTCCTGATGTGTTCACATGTAATCCAGTCGTCGCACTGCTCCGGGTGTTTGGAGCGCAGACTGTTCTTGTGTTCATCGACATACGGGGTCACCAAGGTAGAGTTCTGTAGAACTGTGTAGTGTGCTTGAGACCAAGAATATCCGTCCCTGCATATTATTGAGTCTCTTCCAAGAGTGCCTTTTCCAGTCAGTCTCCCCTCATACCGCGATTTAGGGAGACCTATCTTGTTAAGGCCAGGAATGAAGTCAACACAAAACCCGATAACATCCTCTGTTTGATGGCCCATGGAGATGCTTCCTTCTGGCCTAGCGCGGTTACGGACATATTTCTTTAGGACTCCCATGAACCTCTCAAAGGGGAACATATTGTGTAGAAATACGGGCCCCAGGATGACAATCTCGTCGACTAGATGAACTAGGACGTGCGTCATGATATTGAAGAAGGATGGTGGGAACACCAGCTCGAAACTGACAAGACATTGCGCCACATCACTCCTTAGCCTTGGTACGATTTCTGGATCGATCACCTTCTGAGAGATTGCATTGAGGAATGCACATAGCTTCACAATGGCTAATCGGACGTTTTCCGGTAGAAGCCCCCTCAATGCAACCGGAAGCAGTTGCGTCATAATCACGTGGCAGTCATGAGACTTTAGGTTCTGAAACTTTTTCTTTGGCATATTTATTATTCCCTTTATATTCGACGAGAAGCCAGTCGTGACCTTCATACTGAGCAGGCATTCAAAGAAGATTTCTTTCTCTTCTTTCGTAAGAGCGTAGCTGGCAGGACCTTTATACTGCTTCGGAGGCATGCCGTCTTTTTCGTGCAAACTTTGCAGGTCCTCGTGCCTCAGGTGTATCTTTTGTCTTCCCATACACGCCCAAGAAGCCTAGCAGGTTCACGCAAGTTCTTCGTCACGTGCATCACGTCGATTGAGAGCGGACCTCTAGGTCTTTCCAGTAGGGTAGGTCCCAAAATATAGATTTCTTCTTCCACATGGGTGCGTGTCCCTCAGCGTCATTCGGAACAGCTAGTCCGCCGGGACCCTTTCCAAAGATTACGTGTAAATTGACCATAGCAAGTACGTGATCACCGGTACGCATGGCGGGCTTCTTCCGGTGATTGCCTCGCCTTTGAAATGCTTGCCTTTCTTTCGACATTGATGGTTGGTCGGAAGAAATCGACGATGGCCCAGGTACACATTCTTCCTGCATTTGTCCAGGTATATACTTTCAGTGTCATCTAAACAGTGCGTGCATGCGTGGTATCCTTTGTTTGTCTGTCCTGAAAGGTTACTGAGAGCGGGCCAATCGTTGATGGTCACGAACAGCAACGCCTTAAGGTTAAATTCCTCCTGTCTGTGCTCATCCCACGTACGTACACCGTTTCCATTCCACAGCTGTAAAAGTTCTTCAACTAATGGCCTTAGGTACACATCAATTTCGTTGCCGGGTTGCTTAGGGCCTTGGATGAGAACTGGCATCATAATGAACTTCCGCTTCATGCACATCCAAGGAGGAAGGTTATACATACATAGAGTCACGGGCCAGGTGCTGTGATTGCTACTCTGCTCCCCGAAAGGATTAATGCCATCCGCGCTTAAAGCAAACCATACATTCCTTGGGTCCTTTGCAAACTCATCCCAGTACTTTCTCTCGATTTTTCTCCACTGCGACCCGTCAGCGGGTGCTCTCAACTTCCCATCTTTCTTTCGGTTCTCACTGTGCCATCGCATCAACTTGGCATGCTCTTCGTTTCTGAACAGACGTTTCAACCGTGGTATTATAGGAGCATACCACATCACCTTCGCAGGAACCCTCTTCCTGAGGGGCTCGCCGTCAACATCACCAGGGTCATCTCGTCTGATCTTATACCGCAACGCACCGCATACCGGGCATTCGTTCAGATCCTTGTAGGCACCGCGGTAGAGGATGCAGTCATTAGGGCATGCATGTATCTTCTCCACCTCTAATCCTAGAGGGCATACGACCTTCTTTGCTGCGTATGTACTGTCGGGCAATTCGTTATCATTTGGAAGCTTCTTCTTCAATATTTTCAGTAGCTTCTCAAATCCTTTGTCAGCCACAGCATTCTCTGCCTTCCACTGCAGCAATTCCAGTACGGTACCGAGCTTTGTGTTGCCATCTTCGCAATTGGGGTATAACCCTTTTTTGTGATCCTCTAACATGCGATCGAACTTCAGCTTCTCCTTTTGACTAATGCATTGCGTCCTTGCATCGACAATGACCCGGCGGAGATCATCATCATCGGGCACATCGTCTGGTTCCTCTTTATCTTCAGCAGCTTCACCCGTGGCAGTATCATTGGGCACATCGTCTGGTTCCTCTTGATCTTCACCAGCTCCCCCCGTTGCAGCATCACCGTATTCAGGGGGCACATAGTTGTCATCGTACTCTTCTTCTTCGCCGTCTTCCATCATAACCCCTATTTCTCCGTGCCTCGTCCAAACATTATAGTGTGGCATGAAACCCTTGTAAAGCAGGTGGGAGTGAAGGATTTTCCGGTTAGAGTAAGACCTCGTATTCCCACATTCAGTGCATGGACAACACATAAAACCATTCTGCTTGTTTGCCTCAGCCGCATCGAGAAACTCATGCACGCCCTTATTGTACTCGCGGGTGTGTCTGTCACCGTACATCCATTGCCGGTTCATCTGCGTGCATTATATATAATTAAGTGTCCAAATTAATAGAAGTTCATCATCACATTAAAACCAAAGTGCATACATAGTTCTCATCTAACAACATATAGCTCTCCAGAGCATCTAAATAATTAAACCATACATTGAAACTATGTAAAACATTTCAATGCGAAAACAAATGCGATCATAATCGCAACCAAGGTAACAATTGATCCAACGGCATAATGATACCAAGCCTCGGTATGAATGGCATATTTTCTAATCTTTCTAATCTTCAAGCGCATTGCATCCATCTTGATCTTGTGATCATCGACGACATCCGCAACATGCAACTCCAATATCATCTTCTCCTCCTCAATTTTTTTTATTTTTTCCTTCAACAAATTGTTTTCTTCTTCAACTAAATTTAACCTCTCGACAATAGGGTCGGTTGGCATTTCCGATTCACATACATCCTAGATAAATAAAATCTATGTCACGTTGGTCGGCATAATTTTCATAAACAATAAATGAACCAATAGTTATAGAAGATAATATACATACCAAATCCGAATCATAGACAGGACGAGGGCCGACGGGGGCGGATACCAAAACCATCGCACTATATAAGATGCAATAATAAATGTAAGAAAATGATACAAGTATCTATCTAAACAGACAAGTAAGAATATTTTTCCTTTCAGAAAGAAGATAAGAACAAGAGGCTCACCACGGTGGTGTCGGTGATGAGATCAGCGCGGGTGATCGACGGCGGTGAAGACGGGGACGGGGCGTGACGGACCGCTAAATCTAGACAAATCTCGAGGAAAATGGAGCTTGGAGGTCGAGCTTCGAGAGGAGAAAGTTTAAGTAGTGTGGCTCGGGCATTCCATCGAACACCTCATGTGCATAGGAGGTGAGCTAGAGCACCACAAACCCCTCCCCTCGCCGGCCAGAGAAAAACAGAGCACTCCAGTGCTCTGCTCGCGGGCGAGGGTATATATAGACACCTCACTGGTCCCGGTTTGTGGCAAGAACCGGGACTAAAGGGGAGCCTTTGGTCCCGGTTCAGCCACCAACCGGGACCAATGGTGGTGGGCCAGGAGCGAGGCCCATTGGTCCCGGTTCATCCCACCAACCGGGACCAAAAGGTCCAGACGAACCGGGACCAATGGCCCACGTGGTACGGCCGCCCCCTGGGCTCACGAACCGGGACCAATGCCCACATTAGTCCCGGTTCTACACTGAACCGGGACTAATGGGCTGAGCCGGCCTGGACCATAGCCCTGTTTTCTACTAGTGCTAAAGGCCTCTCCTATATATACAACACTTGCGAAAATTCAGTTAGATCTCCCCACTTCTTTCTTTTCAACCTCTCGCACGCGCCCGTCGCCCGTCGTCGTCGCCGCCGCCCGTCGTCCGTCGTCGTCGTCGTCCCCGCCGCCGCCCGTCGTCGTCGCCGTCTCGCGCCGCCGCCCCGAACGCCGCGCACCGCCGTCCGCCGTCGTTCCGCCGCGGTCCCGTACGTACGTCTCTTGCTCTCCTCGCGTACCCGCCGCGCTGTCGTCCGTCGTCGTCGCACCCGGCCTGTACGCCGGCGCCCCCGCCCATACGTACGCCGCCCCCGCCCCGTACGCCGGCACCCCCGCTCGTACGTACGGGGCGGCGGGCCGCACACACACATACACACACATATGTACACACATATATACGTACACACACATACACACACACATTTTTTTTACTTATTTTCTATTTTTTAGAAAAGTTAATTAGATGATCGAATGTTAGATGAATTAGCTAGATAGAAAATTGTCGAACTAGAGATTTGAACTAGTTGAATAATTAATATAACTAGTTTATTTTTAGTAAGAAAATTGTCGAACTAGTTTATTTAGGTATATGAGATTTGAACTAGTTCAATAATTAATATAACTAGTTTATTTTTAGTAAGAAAATTTAGTATCTGAGATTTGATGATCTAATTAAAATATTATTTGTTAATGCTTTTTCTGTTTATTTAATTTTTTATATATTTTGAGTTTATATAAATGTTAGATTAATGTCGAATGTTAGATGAATTAGATAGAAAAGTTAAATATATAGTAATGTCAATTGTTAGAGATGAATATAGTTAGATATATTAATGTCAAATGTTAGATGAATATATATTTGGCTAGATATTAATTAATGTTAGATAGTAATAGGTGTTTAATGTTTCACCTATATGAACATAGGAAATGTCATCTGACGACGAAAAAGATTTTTATGTGCGAACACTGTGAAGACCAGCGCGGCCTGTGCGACAGAAATTTCCTTGTTGATGGTAGGCGCTTCAGCATCAAGCTGGATGAGACATTCGAAGTTGATACAGTAAGTCACTTTGGTCAATTATTATTTGAATGCAAAACTTATGCTTCATTTGCTTCAACTTATAATTTTAAATTTTCACTATTCTACTAGCGCATCCCCTGCCATGCAAGAATTTTTGTCTTGGATAAGATAGGTTTTAGTGCTATAGATGATATGGAGGTAAAGAGAGTTTACTTGAAGACGGAGCATGGGTATACTTTCAACGTCAAATTATATAATGGAGACACATACACCCATTTTGAATGCAAAACTTGGCAAGCACTATGCAAGGCTTATGCATTTGAGCCTGATATGGTTATCACCTTTGATATTCGTCCGGAAGATGATATTGAAGGTAATATAGACATCTGGGTCGATGTGCAAACGCCTCCAGTTCTACCATTATGGTGAGTTTTTCTCAACCATGCATGCATATGTTTATGTCTTTGATACAGTTTATTCAAAAATAGTTGACAACTAATTTGTATTGTCAGCTTATTTCGGTTCAAGCAAACATGTCCGGCGCTTGGTAGACAGGACCTACTACTGCCCCGGGGCTCAACTAAACTGCGAGGAGATAAGTCATTATGTTTCATGGCTTGAGGATCTTAATACTGTCAAGACAAATTTTTCTGAACTTAGAAATGTTAGTACTCAAAACGTGCGACCAATGGTGATCGTATTGAACTACGGTCACATCTATAATCGAAAGATGGTAAGATTTTTAACTATTTGTCCTTAATTAGTGCATCTTTTGCATACATTATTTTTGAAGCTAAACTTTCATTGCTTAGTATATTAATTACTATACGATGTTCTTCAACAGGGACTTCCGATGACAGTTGTGCCTCAGTGGATCGAGACTAAAGGTGACATGTCAATGGTTAGTTTACGGCCAAGATATCCTACATTGCACATGAGTGCATTCAGGATTTCTGAAAGCGAAGAATGCTTAATAGTGAAAGAGTGGAGCAAAATTGTTAACGATCGTAGAGAAGTACTAGGGGGCAGCAAGGAGAAGCGCAACCCAAGATTAGGAGACAGATTCATCTGCATGCTCCAGTATGATGAATCAGGAGAGCTATACATGTTCTATGCTATTCTACCTGAGAGGGAGCAGCAGGAGTAGCTAGCTACTAGTTCATGCTCTTAATTAGTACTTGTCTCATGTCCGTGTCCTGAACTTCGATGTTGGTGATGATTATGTTGAACTCGATGATATCTTTGCTTCTGTTACAAAGTGAATGTTTCCTCTTTAAGCTAGCCAGTGTTGGTGATGATTAGATAGTTAGCGGTAATGACTATGATGATTAAATAGTGGTATAATTAGACGACTACGATGATTTTTAGCTAGCTAGAGTTTATTTATTTATTAATATGCGATGATGATGATGATGATGATGATGATGACGACGACTACAACTCATTATAACGTAAAATATTCCTAAATTAAATTGATAACACAAATTTAATTGAAAAATAAAAAATAAAACAAAAACATTTAGTACCGGTTGGTGTTACCAACCGGTACTAAAGGGCTCCCGCCCCCCGGAGCTGGCTTGTGCCATGTGGTTTCCCTGAACCGGTGCTAAAGGGGGGAGGGGCTTTAGTGCCGGTTACGGAACCGGCACTAAAGGGCCTTATGAACCAGTGCTATTGCCCGGTTCTGCACTAGTGGCGGACATCCTGACCAAATCACTTGGCCGTGTCCGGTTCCAGGAGCTACGCGACAAAGTCGGGATCAACGACATCAAGCTCCTTTGACAAGGTTGAGGGGGAGATTGTTGAGTCAACCATGGTCTTCGGACACATGCATGTTGCACCAACCGGCGGTAGCTTCCTTGACATGTAAGGAAGTAGTAATTACCTAGTAGTTTCCAGGAATGTGATGTGCATGTACGTAGTAGTTTCCTAGCAGTTTTCTAGACGTTTACTTGACTTGACCCGGGCTGACCTGTGGCCTATAAAAGGAGATGATCCCATCGGTTGTAGGCAGGCCATTCCAGTGCAATAACAATCAGCCACAAGAGCTCTTCCATATGCGTGTGTTCAGTGTAGAAGCATTGTTCAGCCACTAGTACTAGTAGTCTAGTACGTGAGCTCCGCTCCAACTCGATTGTGTGTGTGTAGCACCCAGTTCGTGTCCTCCTGTGCTAGTATAGCTAGACATCCGGCAGTAGCTCATCTCTAGACTGTAGTTGGGCTAACATTTTAGAAGCATCCTAGCGATATTCCAAACCTTGTAAGCCTCGGCAATCTTTTCATAAATACACATGCGGCCCGAGCAAAGGGTTTAATACTTCTCATCAAATCTTACACGGAGGAGTGGGTTGGCCCGCAGCAGCAGCAGCAGCAGCAGGGTCGTCGTCGTCGGGGAGCGGGATGGGGAACAGCTCCAGGAACTCTTCTTCTTGGAACTGTGACCACGGCTGGCCGCCGTCCTCCTCCAACTGCCTCCACCAGCCGTCATCGGAGAAAGGGAACGGCTCTTCGGGCTGCGGCCCCATGACGACCAGCTCGTCGTAGGAGTAGGGCCACGGCTCCGCCGGCTCCATGATCAGCTCGTCGTAGGGGTAGGGCTCCCGCGCCATGGACGCCGATGGAGATCGATCTCGCGCGCTTCTTCGAGTTGGATTGGATGGTGTGGTTCCTCGATCGATCTCCGGCCCTTTGGCTTCGCGTGGGGCTGCTGTATATATAAGCGGTGAGTCCGAGTCTGGCAAGGAGTCCAACTCAACCAGAAAAAAGGCCCAATATGTGGGCATGTTGCAGATTGAGTGGAGGACGTGCAGAGCCTAAAGCAGAATTTGCAAATTCTTCTCCGTGTCATGACTCATGAGGCTGGGCTTCCATACTATTTGCTACCTCAGCAATACTTACAGGGAATGGCTACAAATCAGTCAGCTGAATTTTTGGTTTGAGGTCAGTCAATTTTTGCACCGTTGGATGGAAAATCAATGGCCCACAGTCTTCTCCAACCTCTGGACACATCTCCTTCCTTCATTCATTCAGAAATCGATTGACGCTGAATTCGCATCAGCTGACTGATGTGTAGCTAAACTGATACTTACACTCTTTGCTAAAAAAAAGCAATACTTAAACTCGGCAAGTTTCTCAAAAAAAGAAAACTTACATTCGGCATATTTCTGAAACAACAAAAAAACTATATTCTGCATTCTTATATTAATAGTATTTTTTTACCTTGCATATATTACCATGTATATGACTCTTTTATTTTACCAAATCACTCCATGATTATAAGACGTGCATTGCACGTACTAGTATTAGTTTAGTTTATTACAGAGGGAGTAACATCAAAACTAATACCACATAAATAAAATATCCCAGACCAAATTTCTCTTCAACTTAAATGTTATTGTTCATATAAATTTTGAGCATCTATATGACTTTAAAGCACACACAACATAACCATAAATCCTTTTAAAGCAGAGAAAAGTGTTTGAAATTCGGGATAGCCCCAAAAAAGACAAAACCCAGTAAGTCGGACAGAGCCTAGCCCATTCTCACCGGCGGCAGAAGAGAGAATGGATGTTCACCATAAACCCTGGCGTCTGGCCAGTTTGCCGGTGCGCATCGATGGGACAGTGCATGTGACTCTGTCAAACTCGTCGACCATGTCGCGACCATGGTGCGCACTGGCCAGGGGCGTGAGGGAGAGATGACTTGCCGAGCATGAGGGGGCGATGGCGACACACATGACAGGAAGGCCCAACTCCTTTATGTAAGTCCCCAATCTCCTTTCTTTAGGTTTTCAGTAGTAATTCTAGGCAAAGGGCAGGGAACACGTATATGCTAGTAGCAGGTTAGTAGGTATATATGAGTTATCCACGACAAAATAATCGTCGTCGTTCCACATGACAGATTTATCCACGACCAAATTACTTATGGACCCGTTAGTGTAGACTAGTTTTGCAGTAGTGCATTGTCTCTTCGAACAATGATACAATAGTACATGTTTGCTTTTTTTTTACAGCAGTACATGTTTGCTAGTTCCATATACACCATAATATGTTACCTTTCATGTCAGTTATAGAGGAAACAACACTTTTTAACCAAGTAGCTAGGTAGGTAGCAGAGAAGAAACCACATGATACAAATTAATTATCCATAGCCACATGCACTACATCACAGGAAAGGTGATGCCGGCGTGCAAATAATCAACACGATCTTCACAAGCTTTAATCGTAGATAGCTCGTCGCTGGCACGTCGCGCCGTTGGTCTGCGGGATGGAAGCGGCTCCAGGCACTGAACTGCGACACTGAGCATGCAGTATATTTCTATGGCGGATTCAGCATCCGGGAGGGCAAGCCTGGAGTCCAACAGATCCCGCATGCACACAAAATTGTTCTTGGTGGCCAACGAGAGGGATGAGAGCAAATCGCCTGGATGAGATCCCATAAATAGCTCCAAAACGAGCACTCCGAAGCTGTATACATCACATTTCTCCGTCACGTTTTCTGTATATGCCAGCTCTGCAATTAATACAAATAAATTAGTGCATATGTTACAACTGAGAAGTTCAAAGTCCATCGTAGTCATTAGATTACATCAATCTTTCCATCTATGTACACATTTTGGCCAAAACTGCAAAAAATGGTAGATAAGGTTTTTAGTTTTGTTTACCTGGGGCAAGGTAGCCTTTCGTCCCAGCTAGCCTTGTGAGATTTTGGCCATAAATATTGAGTATTTTAGCCGTACCAAAGTCAGAGATGCATGCTCTAAATTCTTGATCAAGCAAAATATTGTTGCTTGTTATGTCTCTATGGACTATTGTTGATGAACAATCATGGTGCATGTATGCCAAAGCATGAACCACATCCAATACAATACATATCCGCCTTCTCCAATCCAATTCAATTGCCTTTTCATTGTCCTTCAACATTTTTGCCAAGTCTCCTCTCTTCATATATTCATAGATAAGGAACCTGCCTTGGCTAGAGGAACAATAACCGAAAAGTTGTACGATGTTTCGATGACGAATCTGCACCAATGCCTCAACTTCACGATTGAACAACTGCTCATTTACACAACACTCATCTTCTATCATGTGTATCTTCTTCACTGCAAATATTTCACCTGTTGCTGCAAGTATAGCTTTATAGACAGATCCATATCCCCCGGTTCCTATGCAATGCATGTCGCTAAAATAGTTGGTTGCTTCAACTATTTGCTTGAACACATTTGCCCCATCAAAACTCCAAATAGAGAAGACTTTTTCTTGTGTTACTTTATCATTGTTGGTTTCCTTGGTTTTCTTTCTTTCATGCGAGAACATCAATATCATCACAATAAGAATAAGACATATCAGACCCAGAACAGGAGCTAGTACAAGTATTTTGTATCCTTTCCACTTGCCTCTTACACTATTACAAGGGGGTAATCCATTCACCACACCACATAGCTTCTTATTATGCATGAACCATTGGTTTGGAGCTCGTTGGAAGAGCTTACTATTCGGGACTGGCCCTTCCAATTCATTACAAGATACATCAATGGATGTCAAGCTTTCCATACTTTGAAATGATGATGGGATGGAGCCATTTAGTTCATTATGTGAAAGATTCAGACTTTCTAGCATGCTCAAACCACTAAGTTGGCTTGGTATTGCCCCAATAAATGAATTGTCACTTAAATCCAATTCGTATAAATTGCGCAATGACCCTAGCTCGGCATGGATGTCTCCTATGAAGTTATTGTGATTCAGCTTTAAAAGGCGAAGTTTCAAACAATGCTCAATTGAATATTGTACCGAACCATTTAGGTTATTTGATGACAAATCCAGTAACTCCAGACTGGACAGTGCTCCAATTTCTTGCGGAATACTTCCATGCAACAAATTGTTCGCGAGGCTCAAGTTGAACAATTTTTTCAGATTGCCTAGTGCACTTGGAATCTCTCCTTCAAGCTTGTTTGATGAAAGATCAAGTAACCCTAGTTGAGATAGTTGCCCCATACTTGCGGGTATTTCCCCCGTAAGGTTGTTGTTTGAGATTCGTAGCATCTGAAGATTATGACAATCCCCCCAGAGAAACGATAGTTGACCAAATAGATTGTTTGATCTCATATCCATGTAGACAAGATTTGGATACACCCCCATCTTGGAAATATCTCCTTCTATCTGATTCCTTTCAAGACGAACTCTAACTAGGCTTTTGCAGTTTATCAAACTTGACGGCAAAGGCCCATTGAGATTGTTGTCAAATGCGATTAATGTCTTGAGCATGCCGCCAACACACAAGCTTGGCGGCAAGGGACCAGAGAGATTGTTACCCTCAAATTGTATATGGTTGAGATTCATTAAGGTGCCAATTTCTTGTGGAACATGTCCGGAGAATTGGTTATCATCAAGGAATAATGTATTGAGCTTTGTCATATTTCCGAAGGTATTGGGGATGCAACCCATGAGTTTGTTTTTGTCAAGTTCCAAGTCTTCTAGATTCACCAAGTAACCTAGTTCTCGAGGAATACCCCCTGAAAGTTGGTTCCCCCCTAGGTTCAAGGTAGTAAGCTTTGTCAAGTTTCCCAAGGCATTGGGGATGGAACCAAAGAGTTTGTTTCTATGAAGTTCCAAGTCTTCTAGATTCACCAAGGACCCTAGTTCTCGGGGAACATGCCCGGAAAGTAGGTTATCATATAGGTACAACGTAGTGAGCTTGGTCAAATTTCCAAAGGTATTGGGGATGGAACCCAAGAGTTTGTTTTTGTAAAGTTGCAAGTCTTCTAAACTCACCAAGGAACCTAATTCTTTAGGAACATCTCCGGAGATTTGGTTACGGAAAAGGTACAAGGTAGTGAGCTTGTTCAAATTTCCAAACGTATCGGGGATGGAACCTGTGACTTGGTTGTTTTGAAGCAACAAATGTTCAAAATTCACCAAGAAACCTATTTCTCGCGAAACATGTCCAGAGAGTTGGTTGTCATATAGGGACAAGGTAGTGATATTGGTCAAATTTACAAAGGTATTGGGGATGGATCCCATGAGTGTGTTGTTGCTAAGATCCAACAATTCTAGATTTACCAGGGAACCTAGTTCTTGAGGAATATGCCCGGACAATTGGTTATTATATAGGGACAAGGCAGTGATATTGGTCAAGTTTCCAAAGGTATTGGGGATGGAACCCACTAATTGGTTGTTGTGAAGCAACAACACTTGCAAATTCACAAGATAACCTAGTTCTCGAGGAACATGTCCAGAGAATTGGTTACGATGAAGATACAAGGTAGTGAGCTTGGTCAAATTTCCAAAGGAACCGGGAATGGAACCCGTGAGTCTGTTTGTGGAAAGTTCCAAGTCTTCCAGATTCACCAAGGAACTTAGTTCTGGAGGAACATGTCCGGATAGTTGGTTATCCCATAGGTACAATCCAGTGATGTTAATCAAACTCCCAAAGGTATTGGGGATGGAACCCATGAGTTTGTTGCTGCTAAGTGCTAACTCCTCTAGTTTCACGATGTAACCTAGTTCTCGAGGAATATGTCCAGATAACTGATTACCATCAAGGTACAAGATGGTGAGCTCAGTGCAATTCCCTAGACTTGTTGGAATGGGGCCTGTGAGGTTGTTGGTGGAAAGATCTAACATTTTCAACTTGTTTAGGTAGCCTAGTTCAACGGGTATAGGACCAGACAAGTGGTTGTTTGACAAGTCCAACCCAACGAGACTCTCTAGGTGTTTTATTTGTCTCGGTATTGGACTGGAGAGTCCATTCCCATGGAGCAGGAGGTGGCGGAGGTTTGGCAAGGATGATGCTAAAGCAGGTGGAAAGGGGCCTCTTATCTGATTGTAGGGTAGTCGGATACTCGTGAGAGTATGCAACGCCGTGAAGTTGAGGGCCTTCAGCTCCGCTCTCAGCCGCAACCCCCGTAGAGAGATCTCGGTGATGGTTGCTTGATGCTCGCCACACCTGATGCCGTACCAGCCGCATGGCCGTGTCGTGGTGTTTCCCCAGGATTGGAGCTGGGCTGGGGGGGTCTGTATGGTGGCTTTCCAGGCGAGGAGGGCTCCTGCCTGTTCTTCCAGGAGGGATGGGAGTGGCGCTGCCATGGCCCGGGGAAAGGGAAACGAGGCTAGTAGGAGAGCCAGCGAGACAAGCTTTAGGTGAGGGGAGGTCTCCATGGCGGCTAGTCGTCGCATGGCAGCTGGAGTAGGTTATTGGTTTTGTGCCTGTGAGACTGATCCGTGGAGTGTTCTTATATATTCGTGGAAGAAGAGGCACCAAGAAAGGCTGGGCTCTCGTACTGTCCATGCATTATACACACAGACGTGGAAATTCTGTCCACGCAAAATGAATTCTGGATCTCTGTGAGCTGCGGCGCAGATTTTTTGGACTGGTATTAAATCCCGATGGAGACGGACAAGTCGCTGTTAGTGTAGATCGAGATCGAGAAAAGTCAATTCCCTGCTGAAAAATACACCGCCGATTTATATGACTAGTGACTAGCTAGTGAGTGATATGGTTGGACTCTGACTCGAGGCTAGAATGCCGACGTGCCGACATGCTTCTCGATCGAGTTCATCACCAATGATGGATACGATTGTATTGTACTTTCTCTGTCCTGATTTATTAGTCTCCTTTGTATTTTATGTCAAAATTTGACCAAATATTTAACTAACAAAATGTTAATGCATGTCATCAAAAATTATATCGCTGGATTCGTATTTGAACATAGTTTTTAACGACATTATTTTTTATAAGATGCATTAACATTTTACAGTTAAATCTATGATCAAAATTTGGCACAAAATACAATGAAGACCAATAAACTAGCCCGAAGGTAGTACTACCATGCCCTTATACTATCTGTGTGCTTGAAGACTGTTATTATTACAAGAAAAATAAAGTAGAGTCATATACTATCGGCGTTTCGAAGGGTGCCCGTATCTAAGCTTTCTTTAATTATGTGCTTGAAGCTTTGCTACGTGGCAATTAGTTGACCCACTTTATCACCTATTTTTTTGATATGCGATAATAATAATAATAATAATAATAATAATAATAATAATAATAATAATAATAATACAGAACACTCGAGTCCAATCATTTCTCTCTAAGTGGAATATTACAGGGAAAGGGAAAACCTTGAGTTCCAGACCAGTGATGGGGTAAAATAATTATGTTCCTGCTTGTTCCAATACATTCGGTAAAAGTTTGTTTATTTAGGTGTTTTTCACAACCCTCTGGATGATGTGATCACAACCTAATCTATCACGTTGTTCATAAACCGATATAGAAGACATAGGTGGCGTCAAGCAACATGATACTAAAGATTTCATTTCTCCAATGATGTTGTGTGCGCAGTCGGTGCTAATGAGGTGGAGCTGGCCAAAAAATACTAAATTTAAATGGATTATTTGGAAAAAGACAATTTTTTGAAATAATTGAAATTGTTCTATGAAAACAATTGAAATCATCTTTGAAAATTAATGAAACCATTAATTTGAAAAAAGACTAAATATTTATTTATTAATAAATTATAATTGGTCTTTTCAAACAAATATAAATCAATCTTTTGGAAAAAATTGAATTGGTAATTGGAAAATAAGTCATTGAAATTAGTCTTTTGAAACAACTGCAATCGGCCTTTTCAAACAACTGGGCTGTCTATTAAGATAATTGAAAGCAGTGAAATAATTCAAATTGATCTCTTGTATAATTTACCGGATTATTCCCTGGGGTTGCATCTGATTCTTTGAGTAATCTCAGGTTCAATTCAATGTGTGGAACACCAGAGCCTCGAATGACCTTTTCCGGCTAGGCTGTCTCGTGACGAATTAGAGCAACCACTCCTGTTATCCGAGTGGACATCCTGGTCTTTGCTCGGTGAATTGAGGGAAGAGCCATAAAACATGAGATGTTCCAGGTTCTCTATAGGAGGTGTTTCGCGGCGTGACACTAATCTTTGTTTCTACAAACACTGCAATATGTAAATAAAAATTATAATAATTAAAAAAATGCGGAAAATGATTTTAACGCTAACCCAACATACCTCACCATTGGTTGTTGGGGGCATTGAGAACGAGCGGCTCTGTCGGGGAGGAAAATTGGTCGGAAAGCCAATGGCGAGGCGGTCGACAACATACATGACGCAACCAGGGCAGGGCGACGCTGAACCGGCGAGGTCAGCGGTCCTAAGGAAGCATCCGGGAAGGACAATGTCGCATTGGAGTCGTAACCGGGGTCGAGAAAGCGTCAGAAGCGGGGCACTCCGGCATCGACGAAGTCGGCGGTGACAGCATGTCGCCGGTGTGGCGGCGGGATGACGTTACAGAATCGGCGGCGAATGGGCGTGTGCTTGTAGGCGGTCTGAGTGTCAGAGTGCCGGCGTGAGGAAGGAAAGGTGGAGGAGAGGCATGGCGGGGGAAGGGCTCTCTCTCTCTCTCTCTCTCTGACCTACTCGCTGATGTGATCACCCAGGAAGTTATTGACGCAGAAGCCGACCCATTGGTTTGGGACGAGCGTCGGCAGAGGCAACTTGTCCACCATCACCTTCTTGTTCTTCCGGTCGGCAGGTTCCTCCTGCGTGTCCGACGTATACCCGCCGCCGGGGGTGCCTTCGGCGCTTGTGCGAGAGAGGGACGAAGGCTCAAGGTTGGCGTCGACAATGACGACGGCGGTGGCGACGCACTAGGGTTGAATGGGGACATTTTATTTTGAGCAATAATAAAGTTTATTAATTGCAAATAACGGTTACATCGACTATAAGGAGAGATACAATCTCATTCAAGGGATCCTAAAACCAATCCCTTCTCTTTGAAAATTTTGCTAACGTAGCAAGTTCGTTGGCAACCGTATTCACTTTCCTATTACAATGTTCAAAGTTAGTAAAAGGAAAACCACAAGCCAAAAAA
Source organism: Triticum urartu (assembly GCF_003073215.2). Lineage (NCBI taxonomy): Eukaryota > Viridiplantae > Streptophyta > Magnoliopsida > Poales > Poaceae > Triticum > Triticum urartu. Next base: position 5,403,728 of record NC_053025.1, read on the forward strand.
AGCAGTCATCGAAAACTGCCTCCTGTAGACAGTCCTCCATTCTTCGTTGTATCAATGACTTTCGTATTATCTGAATTAATAACAAGGCGATTGAAGCCCACTTTTGGTGCAAGAGATAGGCCAAATCTTAGAGCCAGTGCTTCAGCTGTGAGAACGTCAGCACACCAACCGATCTTTTAATTTCCACCAACAATAAATTTTTCTTTGTCATCTCTGAGTACATCGCCTGCAGTTCCCCTAAGCAAATCCTCATCAAAAGAAGCGTCCACATTCAACTTGACAAAACCCGTAGGAGGTCTGCCCAATCCCCCTTTTTTACTGGTAGTATTAGGGGACTGAGCATTGACAAAATTTGCTGTTATAGCACAAACCCTCGTAGACGTTTGGATTGCATCTTGAAACTTTCCTTCATGAACCAATTTACGTCTATCCTATCATAAGTACCCGTGGTTATGGCAATCAATTCAGAAATGTTCTCTCGCGAAGCACGTCACGGGAGGAGGCCTCGCTACCACTGGAGACCCCGCCTCCTCCCCTCCACAGGTGGCGCGGGGCGAAGCATCTAGACGGAGGCGCGACGCGTGTGGGGGGCATGGCATCGTGGCGAATGCCATCGGGCAACGCCGCCTGGTCGCGGTGGTTGCGCAGACGGCTCCATGTCCGCGAGGGTGGGTGGGGGGCGTGGGCGGCCATGGCTGGGCGTGCCTAGATCTGGCTCCTGGTATGCCTCCGGGAGGCTCGGGCTCGATGGCCGCCGAGCTGGTTCGGCTCGCGTGGGAGTTCGGCTGGCGGTGGATTTGGTTTCTGCTAGGCCTGTTCTGCGGGAGATGGTTTGGCACCGGATCTGGCACGTGGATCCAGGCGGATGGTGCGGGTGGGGCAATTGTCGGCGTGGTGGCTACTCTGGCCGTGAGCGGCGGCAGGTCGGTGGGTCTGGCTTCGCGGAAACCTTCCCGTGACGCGTCGGCTACACGGTGGTTCTGCGGTCTCGGCTGCAGTGACGGCCGGTCTCTGCTCCAGCGTCGACTCGTCTGCGGGCGGATCGCTTGGCAGATCGACTACGGCGGCGACTAGCTTGTTCCGGTGTCGGCTCGTCCGTAGGAGACCTGTGTCAGCCTTCGATCCCTCTCGGACGCTACTTTCGTCAAAGGGTTGGCCCTCTCCCAGTAGCTTGTGAATTGTAACCCTATTATTTTGGAATACAACTTTCCATTTCCTCGCAAGAAATAAAAACTATGTGTGCGTGCATGTGTTTGAGGTATGCATGTGCCACTGATACACATAGTATGTTGCGTGTTCAAGGAATGAATTAGTGGCATTAGTATAACCTTTCTTTAAAAGAAATAAAGAAGTAAGAAAATAATGATAAAATTTTCACACAATGTACACATAATTGTTTTTTATATAATATGCAAGAATAAACATGTAATTGTAGGTTTTTCTCACAAAAAGAAAGTTGGGATGGGTCTCTTGTGTTGTGATTCTGATGGAATATAATCACTCCGTTCTCAAATATTAGTTTTTCTAGAGATTCCACCAAGTGACTACATACGAAGCAAAATGAGTGAATTTACACTTTAAAATATGTCTACATACATCCGTATGTTGTAGTTCATTTGAAATGTCTAAAAAGACTTATATTTAAGAACGGAGGGAGTACTCATCAAAGATTATGCCAGAACCTGTTATATATATGTTGTGGATGCATGTTGTGTACCCTCATATATGTTTTTTCTTTGAAACCGTGTACCGTCATATATGTTTTTCCACAATGCAATCTGTTTATCGTCGTGGCCTTTTAGCAGGGTGGAATATAACTTCAGACCCGAGCCACCTAATCTGACGCTTCGAAAACCACCTAGGGTTCTATCTCCCTCACTCATACACCTCTCCAATTAATCTACCTAGAAGATGCCACATAAGATGAAAGTTCGAGAAAAACTAGCCTTGTGATTGTTCGTTTTCACGCAAATTAACCAGTTTTAAGAGATTCAAGCAATGTGAAATCAATAGAAGATCGGATGCATCATCCCAAAACAACGATGAAGTATGCTAAGGAATAATGATAATTGCAACTAATTGACTAATTACATCTATCACTTTAGATGCATGCTGAAGGATAATTTTGGACTAGAAGCGATATATTAAAGCCAGATCTCTCGGGTAGTTAGGTGCCGGCATGGTCACCGTCGCCGAACAGTTCTTAGAACTCTTCTTCGTGGGACTACGACCACGGCTGGCCGCCGTCCAACTGCATCCACGGGTCATCCGGCGGGGCCAAGAACAGCTGCGGCCAAGGCACGCCGTCGTCGCCATCATGCATCCACTGTTCCTTGATGACAACACCCTGTTAGATCTGTGGATCGGGTAGGATAGATTAATCCGGTGAACCTACCTTCTCCTTGCGGCTCGAGGAGCTCTGGTTGCCGGCTATGGAGCCGGCGCCGGTGATGGCAGAGTAGTGGTGGCGGTGCTTCCCGTCAGCACTGCACTAACCCTAGATCGGTAGGGGATGTAGGTGGGGTGTACGGCGTCGCAATGAACCTTGTGATGCGAGCCGCCGGCCCCAACCTCTTTATATAGTGCAGGTGACAGGGGCCCATCACCCATAGTGGGTTTAGCGCCCCCGATCAGGGCGTGGATCTAAGGGCCCGGTGGGCCGTTGGGCTCACACGGTGGAGATCATCCTAACATTCTCCCCCTTGATCTCAACTTTTACTTTTGATCTTATACTTTTACTTTACTCGTTTCATAACAGATCAATACATAGAACATGTTTCATCGTCACAGCTCAATTGCCGATAGAATCATACAGCCACAACGTACCTCTCTGTTTTGACACAAATTCTTTAACCTTGGGCCCTTTATTGTCCGGAAATTTTAGACTATACCATAAAACCCATGTCGACTGTGTGTTCTCCGAACACACTGGGCATAAGCCTTTAATAAGCAGATCTGCAAACACTTGTCTGTTGCTTTTATGCTCCAAGCATTTCAACATAATTCTGGACTTTCTCCTTAACAACGTACAACTTTGTGTCAATGTGTTTGGCACCACACTTGACTCGTTGTCATAGGAGTGAATTACTTAACATGGTTATCGCTGTTGTCAACCATTATCAACTCCGGGTACAGGTCTCCTTAACCATTTTGCCTGTCCCTCAGCCTCATATCAAGCTTTAAAATATCTTTGCATCACATTGATGATAATTGTTTCATTCTTTGGAGCTTTTCCACACAAAAACCTCCAAGTATGAAAGTTAGCGACTATTGTGGATTTCGCTATACTTTCACAAGTCATGTCTTTATACTCACAATCTTTTGAGAGCACTTATTTCTTTCAGCATGAGGCTGATATCTTTGACTCCATTCCAGTGATCTATATATGGACTGGACATTGCCAAAACAACCCGGATATGTGAACTGTGTTAGGGCAATATATTGAGCTTCCAACAGCTGAAGCATATGGTACCATATCCGTTTTCAATCTTTTCTCATCAACTTTTGGAACACCATAGTTTCTAGTTCTATTACCCTTGACTATAAGAACAGGCGTAGGTTTTCTCGCATGCATACTTTAGAGACATTTCTTAGCATGTCCATGTGACATTCCTAATACCCCCTTTTATTCTTTTCTTGGTGAATCTCGATAATTATAATGAGAGACACTCTACCGAGAACATTCTTTTGAACTTTGAGGACAAGAACTTCTTTTCTCCTCATGCAGTAGGTTGACATCACCACTAGCAAGTAGGATGTCATCCACATGCACAGGATTAGGAAATGAATTTCCCATTCTATAACTTTGCACGAATACAATTGTCCTCTCATTTTCTTGAACCCAAAACAACATTTGATTGCTTTAGTCCATAAAAGACTTCTTCAGGCAGTATCCCCTGTGTTCTTTACTTTCATCTGATGTAACTTAGATCATGATATCTTTCATCTGATGTAACTCAGATTATGACGTGCTACCAACACTCATTGTAATCTATTCAGTGCAAAACGCGCAAAAACCTTTCGATTTAAGTCATGTTTTACACCTTTACATATTTCCTTTGGAGTCACATTGTCCTTGTAGACTCTTTACAGCCTACTGTTTTGGCTCCATTGGAAATTACTCATCAGTCCCAAACATCGTTGGGATTCACCAATTTCATTTCATCTCACATAGTCTCTTATCATTTAGAAAAGCAGACACTTCTCAAAGCTCGAATGAGCGCTTGAAATGAGGTGGGATCAACCTCCATTTGAATTTCACTAACATAGACTTTATAGTAATCAGAAGTATCTGATTTTCTCATTCCTTGAGACCATCAGTTTCTCATATGGGGATGTGTTGTATAGGTCATACAACATGCTCCCCCAGATTACTCCATCTTCACTAAAAATGGCGTATCTTTAAACTTTATAATTTGGGTTTATTCTGTTAAAACTTTCTTCTTTATGGCACTTTAAGGCACCGTCTTAGTATTCCTTACTCTGCTTTCGGAACTGTAAAAGATCCAGAAATACAACTATTTCTTTTCTTTAGGGGTATTAATATGACCGTCGTACTCCCCCAGACGATCACATTCTTCATCACATTATCTAAAGTATAGGGGAGTTTCATCATTCTTAATTTATCTCATATATCTTTCTCCCCCTCGAAATGTGGCAAGAACTTTTCTGCCACAATTTCGAAAACCATTGATAACTCTTGTGAATTGAGGAAACTTCGATTATCTACTTCATTCATCAGATTACTTCATACAAATGAAATCCTCATACAAAATGAAGTTTCTTTATCATTAGTACTTTTGCAAGTCACACTTGCATATCATTCTTATCTTTAGTTTCGTCTGTAACTTTTATTCTCTTCTATTTATTGAGTGCTTAATGACCGTTACACATAAGATGTACGGTTGATACTAGGAAAGCATAATAGCTACTCCATACTTTTCTCCCAGAGTGGGACACATTAAAAGCACATGAGTCATCATGTCTTTCTCCTGTCATACAGGATAAGTCTGAGAAAATTTCTGCCGCCATACGGTTACGCAGGGATTTTTCAGACTTATCCTGCCATGCGGGTTTTATCATAATCATCTTTTCCCACCATGCGGGTAATTCCCTGTAAGGGACATAAATGCCAGAATTGGCTCTTTTGACTGCATATTCAATCATCAAATTTATAAATAAATCCGAATGCTCTTTGACACACATGCTTGATCCGACGTTGGTCAAATTAAACACGCATGTTGCTTGTTTTATCTCAAATCATGATTCTGAAAGCTTCAGAGAGTACATGAGTACACAACCAAGACTCTCAATGATCTATCTCTTTTCTTTTGAAAGCCATTCTTTAGAGAGAACATACTATCTCACGTTATGACCTTTCTTGGTCATCTTTCGGGTCACAAGTACCCTAGCCATTCGCTTTCACGAATGAAAGCATGGAACTTTTAGTCTGAGAAAACTTAGCCAATAATCAACAATAATGAGCATAAAAATAACCCTACGTTGGTCTGGTTAAAAAATATGCACATTAAACTTTTGTAAAACTTCCTTTTTATACTCTAAATCACCGTTGTGGTAGAATTAGAATAAAACTCATTCTTCTACATTAATTCCATATCACCGTTGGACGGAAATGGAAATAATGCATATAACTCATAAACAATGTGATGATAGTATTTCTATTAAACAACTTTGCTAAGAAATAATCATCATTATCAACTTTATTGCAGCGGAAAACTTTTAATATACATTTCTCAATCTTTATCAAATGCTCTGAAAATTGGTCACTTTGATACAAAAATTATCAGAGATTTGAACTTTTAACTATAAGACTCATTGAATTATAATATTGTCATCATCAACTGAGATGCTCGCAATATGAGAACAATCCATCAACTGTTATCCAGAAAACAATAACTAACCAATTAACCCACTAATTCAAACACCAATACATCAATAATATCTTTCACTGTCATAGCAGAACTACTTCTCGAATTCTGATTATCACCCACAAGTGAAAAAAACTTCTCTCAAACAAAATCTGTCTCCATCCAATTAAATTTTCCCGTTGGTTCCAATTTAATTGGAGGATAATACTTTTTCTTTGCAGCGGAAACTTTCTGAATCTATTCAGAAACCAATTCTATACTCTTTTACTCTCTAAGCAATTTCAACCGATTGGTTCAAAAATGCATTAGAGAAGCAACAATTTAATCTTTTACTTTAGTTCTATTCACTTTTTTAAAAAAGCACTTTTATTTTTATTTGCAGCGGAAAACATGAATAAAATCATGAACTTTTTATTCTTTATAGAAACTTTTCTTTGACCAAATAAAAAATTCATGAACTTCTTTTTTTTTATTTGTAAAATTCATGAACATTTCTTTTTCTGAAAATTTTCTCTTTTTTTAGAAACTTTTTCTGTTTAATTTTCTATTTACTAAGACAAAATTTTCGTTGGAAAAATTGGCATAGAAAAACTATTTGAAAAACTGCCCAAAAACTGGACTAAAACTATTAAAAATAATAATAATAAATGGCAGCTGGCCCGGCGTGCGGCTGCGGCGTCGACCCAGCGGCCCGCGCGCGCGCCCACGGCGGCTGGCCACGGCCCGGCAGCGGCTGGCCTGGTCCGGCTCCTGCGCCCAAGCTGCCGAGGCCGGCCTCTGCCACTTTCGGTCCAAAAAGGCCCGTGGCACCGGCTAGGGTTAATCGCAGCCACCAGTTGCCATCCGACGGCCACGCGTGCAGATCGGGTGAACAAAAATCGGGCAGCACCCGTCGGGGGAAACCCTAGCCCATTTCCGCTTCGCTCGCCTCCTCTGTTCATTCGAACACGGCGATGGCGGGCCACCTGCAGCGCTCAGCCGGGCCGCCGGCGACGGGGTCGAAGACCACCGCGCCGCGCGGGCCTCGCGCTCGCTTCTCCTTCCTCCCGTTCCCCTTCTCTTTCCTGTTGCAGAGAGGGCGGGGCCGAACTGTCTCCGCGGCCAGGGCCCGAGGCCACCGGCAAGCTATTTCTAGCCGCCGCCGACGACGAACTGAAGCCACCGCGCTGCGCGCGTGACCCTCTGTTTTATCCTTTCCCTTTCCCGTTCCCCTTCTTTCAACCCTCTGTCCGTCTCCACCTCTCATCAGAGTAAATGACGACGGCGAGATGCAGCGCCGTGGCCATCCCCCTCGCCAGCTGCGCGTTCCCCTTGCGGTGAGCGCGCCGCCGTCGAGCGGTTTGGCTGCGGTGTACTTTGCCCCTCGCGGGGTTGTTCTTCGTCCGAACGGCTCGGCTTGCCGATGCTCGTTCGGATCGAGAGGAACCGGCGCGGCCTTGCGGCGGCGCATCTTTGCCGGCGAGCCCAAGGCCCTTCTCCGGTGGAAATTTGCTTTGCTCTGTTCTAGGGTTCCAGAGGAGGTGATAACTTTCTGTGATTACTTTTAAACCCAGAAAATCTAACCCAATCTGGCTGATACCATTGTTAGATCTGTGGATCGGGTAGGGTAGATTAATCCGGTGAACCTACCTTCTCCTTGCGGCTCGAGGAGCTCTGGTTGCCGGCTATGGAGCCGGCGCCGGTGATGGCAGAGTAGCGGTGGCGGTGCTTTCCGTCAGCACTGCACTAACCCTAGATCGGTAGGGGATGTAGGTGGGGTGTACGGCGTCGCAATGAACCTTGTGATGCGAGCCGCCGGCCCCAACCACTTTATATAGTGCAGGTGACAGGGGGCCGTCACCCATAGTGGGTTTAGCGCCCCCGATCAGGGCGCGGATCTAAGGGCCCAGTGGGCTGTTGGACTCACACGGTGGAGATCATCCTAACACACCCCCCTCCTCCGTCTCGGGAGAAACCCACCTCCACAGTGGCACATCGTAACTTGCCTCCTCTAGCGGCGGCTGCAGGAGCTGGTGGCCATCCACCGCAGCCGGCGGCAGAGGAACCCACGCTCCCAGCGGGTCCAAGACAAAGACATCATGACCCTCCTCCGGCGGCAGAGGAGCCCACCATGCCGGTGGCGGAGGAGCAGCGAAGAGATCATAACCCTCCTCCCCCAGCGGCAGCGGCTGGAGTTGGTGGGAATCCGCCGCAGCCGGCGGCAGAGGAACCCACCACGCCGTCGGTGGAGGAGCGGCACGACCCGCAGCAGCAGCAGCATCGTCGTCGTGAAGCGGCCGGACGGGGAACAGGTCCAACAACTCTTTGCGGTTGTCGCGCGGCTGGCCGTCGTCGTGAAGCGGCCGGACGGGGAACAACTCCAGCAACTCTATGGGCTTGTCAGAAGGCTGGCCGCCGTCTTCCAACTGCCTGGGGAATGGCTCTTCTGGCTGCCGCCACAGCTCCGGCTCCGTGATCAGCTCGTCGTAGGGCTCGTGGTATGGCAGGGGACCGCGCCATGGAACGGGATGGTTCTCCTCGGCCGCCATGGACGCCGAGATCGATCTCGCGCGCGGAGTTGGATATGTTGGTTCCTCGATCTCCGGCTCTTTTGGTTTCGTTGGGCTGCTATTGCTTAAATTCATATATGTATGCTGGGCCTGGTCCCTGGATGAGTCCAAGTCCAGCAAGAAGTCCAATGTTTCCCAAACAAAAAAAAAAGTCCAACTCATCAACACATCTTGGCTATGACGAAATAGGCTTTGCCCTGCTATATAGATATAACAACCACCCAATACAACAATGAGTCCAATGCTGAGGCAAACAACACAAACACGCACAAAAGAAACAAAAAGAGAAAGAAGAGAGAAACTAATGTCTACAACGTCCGACCGACGAAAGCGATGATGACCCGCAACCGTTGCACCCACTGGAGAGTTTCCACCTAACTCCCAGCACCTTGAACCTCTACATACTACGCAACACCTTCAGGAAGGATGGCCATGACGACGCTACTGTCCGAACTGGTCCTAGGTTTTCCTCCGGTACGCGGATGGGCGTGGGGAAGGGAAATACCCGACGCCCTTCAGGAAGGAACGGCTGCGCTCACGGGCGTCACCGCGTCGGTGCCGACAAGCTGGCAGGGATTTCTCACGTCCGCCAAACACCCACAACCCTGAACGGTCCGACGTGTTCCACCAATCTAGCCGCCCACCAACATGCGCCACCACGGTCTTGCCATCATTACTGCCGCCTCACCATGGTCAACAAAGCGAGACCAACGAAGCCGATAGGGAGTAGTCGGGAACAAGAGCGGCAGCTTCAGCAGCCACGCAGGAGGGGACAACCTCCACCGCCCTCGGCGGTCACCGACCGGAGGCAACAATAGGAGCATACCAGGCCATTTAGGCCCGGACGAGCCCGAAAGGGGCTCGTGAAGCTCCCGTCCCCGCGCTATAGTAGGTGCGCCGCCATCTCCGCAACCCCCGCACAAGCCACTCCTTCGCTCGCTAGAGCCATCATAGGTGAGATTGGGCTAGGCCCGCCTAGACCCAGATCTGGGCCGGGAGGGCGCCGCCATCAACCACCACGCCAGCCCGTCGCCAAGTAGCCGCGCTGCTGCCTCCTGACCACCCGGAGCAGCGCCGCCTGGGGCAGCCGTCGTCGCTGGAACCACCACAGACCGAATAGCACCGTTGCCAGTGGCCACCACCCGAGCTGGGGCGCCACACACGGGGAATGACGAGGCCGCTGGCGCCGCCGACACCACGCGGGCAGGGCCCGAGGCGCAGGCCAGCGGCGGCGGGAGGAGGGTTAGGGGGAGGGGGCGCTGGGTGGAGGGGAGAGGAGCCCCCGGTCGCCTCGCTTGGGGAGGGGCGACGCGGGGGACAATTAAGATCCTTTCTGGGCGTTGTTCATCCACACATCTTCGTTGTTGCTTTGTATAGTCAGATTTGCTAGCTCTCACCAAAGTCTCATCAAGCTCCTATACCATTTAATTAATAATCAAGAAATAAATGAAGGAATGACCCCCACGTAAAATCAAATGCTCTAGAAATTAGATGAGACTTAGTTAATTCCCATCTAGATAAGAGTTAGTCACACCCTTTTACAATTTGTGATAGCTTCTTGTGCCATCTTTGTGAATTTCAATTTCTGTACCCTCTTTTTGTAACTTTGCCATGGTGTTTATCCCGTTTAGAATGTGCTACCACATTTTACTCCAAGGTTGTTTTTTTTTGAGCATTAGTACAGACACAAGCGCTCATATACACGCGCATACACTCACCGCTATGAACGCACACACGCACACCCTACCCCTATGAGCACCTCCGAAAGACTGAGCCGGCACATCATCTTGAGATTTACGAAGTCGCCGTAGGCGCCTCGTCGTCGACGGAAACGTCTCCTCCCACTGAAAGCGCATCGCCGGAAATCCTGAAATAAATCCATGGTGTTGGATTTTGCCTTGTTTACATATTTTCAAACAAGTTGTCGTCGCCACTGGCATATGCTAACGCGGAGTGTAAATTCAACTAGACATGTTTTTTTTCCCTACCTTCTCGTACGACCGACCTAACTCGACCCGCATCCCGTCCGGCTTGATCACTTGACTTCACCTCTTCGGCGGTTTTGCAAAGATACACACCCACTCACCGAGTAGCACAGATATTAAAGCAACATAGAAGGGTAAGAATAAGAGGTGTCTGAAAGCCTGAGCTTCAAAAATCCACATCCCTCTTGCTGCTTTGCCAGCCAAGTGAACAATCAATCAGCGACCTCTCCTTGATCATTACTGCTTCACATTCTGACTCAGAGTAGAACGTAGACGGTAGATTGAGGAAGGATCATAGGACCTGCCTGGAGTCTTTTACTGCTGCTTGAGCAGCTCCGGTTACACATTCCCAGCCCTTGTACCGCCCGAGGACCGACCGACCCCAAGTAGTGCCCTGTGTGTGTAGTCGAACACACCCACCAGTGCCACCACGCTCAACAGGCCGCACCTGCAAGCGCCACATTGCACAACATTCAGTTAACGATGGTCTCATCGACCATGGGAAACATCATCGCCGCAGCAGAGATGATCGATTGGCCTACCTCTATAGTTCAGCATTTGTAATATGCACCAACCTTCTTGGAAAAGTGCCTTGCTTATGTTCTTGGCACAGTTTACCGACTGCCACGTAGCCCTAGCTGCCTTCAAACACCTCGTCTATTGCAGCAGGATTAAGCCATTCTTCAGCTAGCTGCGGAGAATCTTTAACACATGAATCAGTATATATATTTTGGAAAAGGATGAATCAGTATATGTGAGGACCATCACAAAGTCAACAGCTAGCACGCACGCTCCCCAAATTATAATGGAAAGGGTGTGCCTCAAGATCACCGCACACCTGTCTTTACATCACTTCTGATTGCATCAAGTATTCCCTGCTGCCTATACATCGGGTAAGCTGCTGTACCAGCAAGTTGGCGCTTCCCAGCCAAAGGGAGGCCAACTGAGAAAAACCACTCTCATTCATTAGAGACCTCGCGACCTACAGAGATGCGCACGCAAAGATGTGTGTGGTCATACTATTGTACTGTTGGAACACAACTTCCTCCACGTCCTCCACGCCACCCGCACGCCCGAATCCTGCGCCCACGACTGGCTCGTCCCGCACGTAGCTCACGTCTCCTTAGGACTAGCTAGATCAGTTGTAACCTTATCCTGCCGTTGCACTTCATGTATATATATGTGTAACTTGTGAAGTCATAATCAATACAGAGAGTTTAATCCTTCAACTTGGTATCAGACGCGAGTTCTCCCTGAGACCTCACCATGTCCTCCTCGGCGCCCACCCTTCCCGTGGCCATCAACGCTGCTCCTCCTCCGCAGGGCACCACAGCGCCCCTCCCCGTCGCCTCAGCGCCGCTGCCCGATACCACGGGGCCTCCTGCCCCAGCGCCCCTGCTACGACTCCTGCTGCCACGACGTCCCTGCCCGTGGCCACGGCGCCCCCTGCGACGGCGCCGCTCGCGGTCACCCTCCTGTTCACGCGTCCTCCGTCCGCCGATGCCTCGTCTTCCTACGGCATCCCCAACATGCACCAGCTCAACATCGGCCACTTCCTCGACTTCAAGCTGGACTTCACCGCCGGCAACTTCTCCAAATGGCGACAGATCTTCAGGTGCGTGCTCTCCATGTACGATGCCGAGGGGCACGTCGACCACTTCTCCGAGCCTCTCCAGCAAACCGTGGCGTGGCGCCACGCCGACGTCACCATCCTGCTCTGGATCTACGGGTCCATCTCCGACGACCTCTACGATGTCATCAAGTCGCTGGACAAAACGGCGCACCGCGCTTGGAGCCAGCTGACTCACTTCTTCCACGACAATCAGCCGGCCCGCGCGATCCACATCGGGGCCGAGTTCCGCTCCACCACCCAGGGCGACCTCCGCGTCGGCGAGTACTGCCGTCGCCTGAAGGCCCTTGCTGACGCCCTCGCCGATGTGGACGAACCGGTCACCGACCGGTCCCTTACTCTGCAGCTCATCCGCGGGCTCTCGCGCCGCTTCCACGTCCTCGCCTCGGTGCTCCCCCTCAAGGTACCCTTCCCCACCTTCATCCAGGCGCCCTCGCGCCTCCTTCTCGAAGAGATCTCCCTCGACGCCCGTGATCGCACCGAGGGGGCCACCGCCCTCACCATCAGCACCAACGCCGGCGGCCTCCCCGGCAACTCCTCTGGCGATCGCGCTCGGCCCACCGGCGAGGGCAACCCTGGCCGCGGCGGCTCCTCTGATCGCGCCCGTGGCAATGGCCGCGGTCGTGGCCGCCGTCTTGGTCGCGGCAACGGCGACCGCCACCCACAGCAGCAGCAGTTCCCCGGCGGGCAAACGCCGTGGATGGGGTACTTCGCGCCCTGGGGCGCGCCTTTTCCTCCTCCTGGGCGTGCTCCGTGGGTGCCCCCGCACGCCGCCGGCATCCTCGGGCCCTGCCCCGCTGCCCCGACGCAGGCATACCCCGTCTTCTACCCTGGCGCGCCGTCCTCCTCGCATGCGCCACCACCACCGTCGCCCGCTCCTGGCTCGTGGGACAACTTCAGCATGCTCAACTCCGCCATGAGCAACATGTCCCTGCAGCAGCCCGGCGCCGCCGACTGGTACCTGGACTCTAGTGCCTCCTCACATATCTCCGGGAACGCAGGTATACTCACTCGGCTTTATGATGTTTCAGCTCATCATCTTCCTCCCATTATAGTAGGCAACGGCACCATCATGACTCCCTCTTCCCTCGGCTATGCCTCTCTCCCTCCCACACCCTTTCATCTCAACCACGTCCTAGTCTCTGCCAACGTGGTAAAAAACCTAATCTCTGTTCGTAAATTCACTACTGATAACTCATGCTCAATCGAATTTGACCCCTATGGCTTTTCTGTGAAGGACCTGCTCACTCGGAGGCTAATCATGAGGTCCAGTAGCTCCGGCCCGCTCTACCCGTTCCTAGGCTCCGGCGCCACCGTCCTCACCAGCACCACCGCCGGTGATATTTGGCACCCCCGCCTCGGTCATCCCAGCCGGGCTACTCAGACCTCGTTGCAGTCTTTTATTTCCCCTTCATGTAATAACGTGCCCGCACCATCTCCTACATGTGATGCATGCCAACGAGGGCGCCACACTAGATTACCTTTTTCAGCATCGCTTTCCTTTACTAGTTTCCCGTTTCAGTTAATTCACTGCGACCTCTAGACGTCGCCTATATCCAGCTTTTTTGGTTTTAAATATTATCTTATAATAATGGATGACTACACTCATTTCTCCTGGTCTTTTCCTTTACGTAACAAGTCTGAAACGGCCTCCGTTCTTGTACGATTTTGTCGCTACATCCTCACGTAGTACCACTCCCTTGTCCATTGCATTCAAAGCGACAATGGGGGCGAGTTCGTCAACACCGCCCTTCTCACTTTTCTCTCCGACCGAGGCATTGTACTCCGTCTCTCGTGTCCGCACACTTCTCCGCAAAATGGGAAGGCCGAACGTGCCATTCGCTCCACTAACGACATTCTTCGCACTCTCCTAGCTCAGGCTCACACGCCACCACCATATTGGGTCGAGGCTCTCCACACGGCTACCCATCTCCTCAACCGACGACCATCTCGTGTAGTTCACAACCTCACGCCTTACTTTCTCCTACATGGCGTTCACCCTAGCTACACCGACCTACGCACCTTTGGGTGCCTCTGCTACCCTAACCTTGCTCCATACGCCGCCCACAAACTCTCACCCCGATCCACCCCGTGTGTGCTTCTCGGTAGCCCTCCCGCGCATAAAGGCTACCGCTGCCTCGACCTAACCACTCGGCGTGTTTACACCTCTCGGCACGTAACATTTGATGAGACAATTTTTCCCTTCCAATCCACGCTTTCCGCACCCGATCCCACCACAGAAAATCCCAGCGCCCGTCCACCTCGTCCGCCGCCCTTCCACACCTCGGGATCGCCCCCACCTACCTCGTTTCCCACCAGCTCCAGATCCTCCTCGGATCACGCGCCTATCCACAATAGCCCACCTGTCTCCCCCGCCCCCGCCGCGTCCCATCCTCCCACCGGCCCGCCCCCAGCGCCAGCTCCGCGGACCCCACCCTCGCATGCCGCTCCCACCTCGCCCCCTTCCCTTCCGCCACGCGGCTCCACCCCACGCGCCGTGCCCCACGACCGCATGCAATCCTTCCCTCGCTGCCTTTTTCCCACGTCCAGCACCGCTCCATGCAGCACCTCGCCATGCAGCACCTTGCTCCCACCGCGCGCCGTCGCCATCGCACCCCCACAAAGCCCTCATCCTATGCGCACGCGCGGCAAGTCTGGCTTTGCCCTTCCTAAAACTCATACTAATCTCATCGTAGATATCCTCTCCCCCATCCCTCCAACCTACCGCACTGCCCTAAAAGACCCCCGCTGGTATGCCGCTATGCGTGAGGAACATGATGCACTGATTCATAATAAAACCTGGTGTTTAGTGCCGCGTCCTGCAGGTGTGAACGTCGTCAGCGGCAAATGGATCTACAGGCACAAGTTCAACGCCGACGGCTCTCTGGCATGCCACAAGGCTCGCTGGTCCTGCGTGGGTTCACCCAGCGTGAGGGCGTCGACTACACCGAGACCTTCAGCCCCGTTGTCAAGCGATCCACCATCCGGGTCGTCCTCAGCCTCGCCGTCAGCAGCTCGTGGCCAATCCACACCAATTGGACGTGAAGAACGCATTTCTTCACGGCCGGCTCGACGAGGTTGTCTACAGCGAGCAGCCTTTCGGCTTCCTCGACGCCGACCGCCCGGATCATGTCTGCCGTCTCCAGCGCTCCCTGTACGGCCTAAAGCAGGCCCCCCGCGCCTGGTTCTCGCGGTTCACGGCGCACCTCGTCGCCCTTGGCTTCGTCGCCTCCCGCAGCGACAGCTTGCTGTTCATCCTCCACCGCGGCGACTCCATGGCGTATCTGCTCTTATACGTGGACGACATCATCCTCACCGCCAGCAGCAACGCTCTCCTTCGCCACGTCATCGACTCTCTGCACCAAGCCTTCGCCATGACCGACCTCGGCGAGCTGCATCACTTCCTCGGCGTCAACATGCAGCGCTCTGCTTCCGGCCTCTTCCTCTCGCAGCAGCAGTACGCGCTCGAGGTCATCGATCGGGCGGGCATGCTCACCTGCAAGCCGATCAGCACGCCCCTCGACGCCCGCGCCAAGCTGTCTGCCTCAGAGGGCGCGCCCGTCGCCGACCCTACCCTCTACCGGAGCCTCGCCGGCGCGCTCCAGTACCTGACTCCGACGAGGCCGGACATCACTCATGCGGTGCAGCAGGCCTGTCTCTTCATGCACGATCCACGTGAGCCGCACCTCCAGCTCGTCAAGCGGATCCTGCGGTACGTGCATGGCACCTCCCACCTCGGTCTGCGCATCCACAGCTCTGCCCCGACACACGACCTCGTCGCCTACTCCGACGCCGACTGGGCCGGGTGCCCGGACACCCGCCGCTCGACATCCGGGTTCTGCGTCTTCATCGGGCCCAACCTCGTCTCTTGGTCCTCGAAGCGTCAGAACACGGTGTCCCGGTCCAGTGCGGAGGCCGAGTACCGCGCGGTCGCTAACGTCGTCGCCGAATCGTGCTGGCTTCGCCAACTCCTCACCGAGCTCCGTCGACCGCCACGCCGCGCCACCGTTGTCTTCTGTGACAACGTGAGTGCCGTGTACCTCTCGAGCAACCCGGTGCAGCACCAGCGAACAAAGCATGTGGAAATCGACCTGCATTTCGTCCGCGAACGGGTCAGCATCGGCAACGTCAAGGTTCTGCATGTTCCCACTTCATCTCAGTTCGCAGACATCTTCACTAAAGGACTGCCAACGGCCATCTTCAACGAGTTCCGGGACAGCCTCAACGTCCTCAGCGACCCCGTTTCGACTGCGGGGGGGGGGGGGGGGGGGGGGGGGGGGGTGGTGTTGGAACACAACTTCCTTCACGTCCTCCACGCCACCCGCACGCCCGAGTCCTGCGCCCACGACTGGCGCACGTAGCTCACGTCTCCTTAGGACTAGCTAGATCAGTTGTAACCTTATCCTGCCGTTGCACTCCATGTATATATATGTGTAACTTGTGAAGTCATAATCAATACAGAGAGTTTAATCCTCCAACTTGTACAATACTGAACCAAGGTTAAAAAATCTGGCTAAAGATATTAGATATTCCTGTAATCCGCTGGAACTAAGATACAGACCTGCAAATCAAAACGACATTGTCTCCATTATAAGTGCAGACTGAAAGCAGTTTAGGAAGCCCATAGCTGTTCAGGAAATAACCATTTCCACTGAAGAGCTTTCGGCAATTCAATCGCATCCTGCTTATTAATAGGGAGAAGTACCAGCGTTATTGACAGAACATATAAACTGAGAAATGCATGGCTAGGCCATGCATGGCCAGTCCTAATTCTAAGCTGTCACTGGACTGGACAGTTTGTGAGCTTGCATGTTCCAATCGAGCTAAAATGAATGGATTGAACGAGTGCACTTTCAGGCAAAAGACAGCAAACATGACTGAAACTATGGCGAGCATAAGAAAGACGTTCGAGCTATGGCGCCAAGCAGGAGCAGTTCACCTTGAGCACCCTTTCTGGGACCCTCCATGAGAGATTAACATGCTAGTCTAGCCTTCCGCTAGTTTCTTTGCTGATCTTTTCAGCTTTCTCTTTTTTTCTTCCTTGATCGCTAGATCGAACACCACCTTTGTTTTTCCCGCCTGCTTCCTGCTATGATTTCAATATATGCCAGCCATCAGCTGGTCCGTTCAAAAAAAAGAATGGGGAAATTTGAAGCTCAGGTTTTGGTTGACAACAACAAGAGATAAAGATGAATTGATGAAAGTGGAAGGATCCGCTTGCACAATCAGTATAGACCAGTAAACGAGTACATTAATTATTGAAGGCATTACAATCAGACTAGAATAGTCTGTTTACAGAACAAGACATCTTATAAAATTGATGGAACATTTCATTCGATTCAATCCATACAATATATTGTTCTACGGTACATTAAGTACCTTTACAGATAACTAATAATACCACCAGAAACTAGTATATAGTCACAGTAGTACACACTACACACACCAAAGCACAATTTATTCTCCAAATTATGAAGTACTAACATACAGATCTTGAGCAGTTCAATTGCACATGAAGCGGGCTCCTCACGCTGCATCGTCATTGTTCTTCTTCATGAGGCGAGCCCAAGCTATAGCCACCCGCACATAAACCTTGTCATACAGCTTGTCAATGATCTGAAAGTAGGCAATCGCACAGGTTCTCCTCAGTAACATGGCGCAAAACACCACCCAAAGGCCGACCACAAATCCTATGCCCATCCCAAGGTAGAGATAGGAGATATGATCTGCATCTTCATGATCTGCACTTTGCTTTGCATCAGTTGTACTAGTAGAGCAGTTCTTGGATAGAGGGTAGCCACATAGACCGGGGTTGCCGATGTAGGTAAAGTTCAGGTTGTCGAGAACCTGCAGCTGTTGCCCGGATGGTATCACGCCTGATAAGTTGTTGTATGACAAGTTCAAGTGGCTCAGAGAGGTTAGATCCGACAAACTTGATGGGATTCCACCAGATAACTCATTGTAGGATAGGTCCAAGGACTCCAACTGCTTCAGATTCCCGATCTGGTCTGGGATTTTGCCGATAATGTTACATGACAGATCAAGATTCACCAGTTGCATGTAGATTCCATAGGTATAGTCACGTGTTTGGTCTTTTGTGGTGACTGTTATGCTCTCCTCCAAATCGTACTTCGCATCTTTCTGAGATACGACTATCATTGCTTTCAAGTTTGACAATGACCATGGTATGCTTCCTGATATATTGTTACGGGCCAAGTCCAAATAATTAAGACTTTCAAGGCAAGTAAGGTTCTTTGGAATACGACCACTAAACATGTTTGATCTCACCCTCAAGATTTGCAACAGTGGCATTTTTTCTGGTAACCACTTTGGCAATATTCCAAAGAACCTATTGAATGAAAGATCAAGGAATACCAAATTTTTGGCACTCTGAAGAAATTTAGGGAATTCACCAGAGAGATCATTGTTGCTCAAGTCAAGACTAACCATGACAGAACCAAATTGACCCGCAGAGTTTGTGTTGGATACTGAGGAATTGCTATCTGACTCCATCCAGCACTGCATAACATCTCCTGTTAAATTGTTTCCTGATAGTTCCAACCGTCGCAGTTCAGTCAATTGGCATATAGATGATGGAATGGTGCCTGTAATTTGATTATTTGCCAGCAACAACTGCTCAAGCAGTGGAGCTTTTAGCTTTGATGGCAATGACCCTGAGAAAGAGTTTGAGGACAGATTCAAATATGATATATTTACAGGGAGCCCTGGAATTTGACCTATAAGCATATTGGACCCAAGATATAACATTCTCACTGACATGTGTTGTAGATTTGCCGGTAAGGAACCACGCAACTTGTTTCCCGATGCATCCAAGAATTTAGTTCGGAAAAATGTCACCCAAAACCACTCAGGAATGACATCATCCAAATTTGCATTTCGAAGACAAAGAGAATAAACATCAGTCTGCCATCTAATCCACTCCGGAAAACGGGGCCCCACTAGGCATGACCCTAAGTCTATGGACTTTAGTCCAAATGGAGGAACCCAGTTTTGTTCGATGTCTATTTTCAAGGAGTTGCCTCCCAATTCCAGATATTCTAATTTAAATAAGCTTGAAAAATGCTCCTTCATAAGCACACCATCAAGTTTATTGTTGCTGAGATCCAACACTGTCAAGTTACCAAGTGCTCCAACTCCCATTGGTACAGTACCAGTTATCATGTTTTGACTGGCTGAAATAACACTAAGACTGGTCATGTTCCCAATCCAGATTGGTAGTTTTCCGGTTAGATTTGTATTATACATTGACAAGACTTGTATTTTACTCCATGAGCACCTTGGAAGTCGATCCATGAATTCTCCTATGCTTGCATTAATGTTGTTATAATCTAAATTCAGCACTTCCAAATTGCACAAATTTTCTAAGTTGCTCGGTATCAAACCCACAAGACCATTCCCACTGAAATCAATGACTTGAAGGGCTGTCATGTTTCCTAGTTTTTCAGGAATAGGTCCATGCCACTCGCAATAGGAGAGGTGAAGCTCCTTAAGGCTTTTCATATCCCAGAAGAACCAGTTTTGCTCTAGTGATGTGTTAAACCAGTTGTATGATAGATCAAGGACTTGAAGATGTGTGAGGTTTGATTTTGAACTAGCAGGCACTGTATTGGTAAGGCTAAGACCACAATATTGTAAGTAAAGCACCTTGAGAGAAGAAAGCGGGTTTACCACGTGAACCCAATCCCGCACATCGCTAAGGTCCGCATAGCTCAAGTCAAGATAAGTCAACAATGAAAGACGTGACAACCATGCAAGATCTACTGCTTGCAAAGAATTGTTATCCCCACCAACATCAAGATATTTCAAATTTGAGAGATTACCGAGTTGGGAAGGTATTGTCCCACTAAAATCTGACATCGAGAGGTTGAGATACCTTAGATTCTCCAGAGAGCCCATGGACGCAGGTATGCTTGCGCCATTGAAGTCATTCCAACTCAGATCAAGATACCTCAACTGTTGCAAAGCAGCCAAAGAGGAGCTCATCTCATCTCTTTCCAGTTTCAGGCTGTTGTACTTGTAGCCATTTTCGTAGGTGTTGCGGAGGTTGAGCTTCATGACATGACCTGTTCTGCTGCTGCACTGGACTCCCTCCCACTGACAACAATCTTCGCCATGCCATGACGAGAGACGGCCAGTGGGGTCGAGAAGGTCTGCCTTGAAGGACAGAAGCGCATCCCGCTCCCTGGTGATGCAGGTTCCAGTCCCACCTGATACCCTCGCTTTAGCAAGGGAATCAGACGGTGTAACATGGAAAATCAACAGGCAAAGTATTGCTGCGGCTGCTCGGGCGAGATGCCCAAGCTCAACAGCCATATTGTTTGGACGAGCTAGAGAACAACTAGTGTATGTGAATGGCAACGGGATGGGAGAGGAGCTGATCTTGAGTTCACCAACAAGCGCAATATATGTATGGTCTATGGTATTTTCCAAGTCTTGGTCTTGGTCTTGGCGTGCATACTTTTTCTTATACGGGAAGCTGTGGCTAGAGTTTCTACTGAGTAGGACAATCAACCATGCAATGCACGGCAAAGGAATAAATAAGGACCTAAAAAATTAGGCACCAGAGTCGTTCAAGGAACAGACCGTGTTCCTTTTTGTATTCCTGGGATCAGGAATGGAGTAATTTCCACTTGGTGGGTTTATCATTTATTAGTGAGCCATGTGATTCTCTTTTTATATATTAAATTTCCCTGAGTTATAAGTTTGACAAGAAACTCTAAAACTGCATACACCACATGAGAAAGCACAATTGAACAAACTTTACTGAAACTATTGAGCTGATGCGTGACCTTTCACTAAACTGTGATGCTCAGAAAATGAACAGGCACATCATGCAACTGATTAGGAGCGTGTGATTATATGTATGGTCCACAGTGTGTTTCAAGTCTTGGTCTGGGTATTTGTCTTGGCATGCATACTTTTCATTCACCGAAGCACAGAAGTTGTGGCTGTAGATTCTTATGATTGGGACAATCGACCGTGCAATGCACACCAGAGGAACAAATGAGGTGCTCAAAAATTAGGCACGAATGAATGGATGCCAGTGGGATCAGGACACCGCCATTCCTATCGAAGACTGACTCAAGAAACAAAAATGGAGTGCCATGGTTGTATCACCTATTTTAGCATTATGAAGATTTCTCAAGCGCTTGGCTGTGTTGGAAACTTTTTTACAAATAAATCTATAGGCTACATATAAGACCGTTCCTTGCTTTTTTCAGAAAGAAAGTAACTCGAGAGCAGATGTCGTGCAAAACCGGTAAAACCAAATGGTAAATATGTATTCTACGCACAAAAAAGGTATACCATCTCATCATTCGGCATTTCCTTTGTAAATAAGGTCCAGAACAATCAGGTTGCCTCAACCAACAAGGTGAAACATACTTATAAGATGATGATGATTAGGACAAAGTATGTTCCAAGTCTTGGTCTTGGTCTTGGCATGCATACTTTTCTTACACAGAAGTTGTGGCAGTAACATCCTCTTGCAGTTGCACCACTCCACGATCCAGCACTCTATATCTACTGCAGCACGAGCGCTTACTAATTGCAAGATTATTAATAGCTAGAAATTACCAATTTTCAGTAGCATCTTTCAGATTAACACCTCGCCTTGAGAAACTGAACCCAAGTAGTCAAGTAGCACCGCTAGTTACCACGCTCGGCGGCAGCATCATTTCTTGTCAGACCTTGTTTCCCACCAACTAATTAAAGGAATCTCTCATTCAGGAGTTAATTGATTTTTTTTTTTTGAAAAGGGGGACTCCCCGGCATCTGCATTAGAGTGATGCATACGGCCATCTTATTAACCAAATAAAGCAGTGCGAACATGGTTTCAAGGTCTCCAAAAGTAATGAAAAAGTAAAGAAAGCTCACACAGAGCCAAAACGGGCTAGAAACACCAACTAGCCATGAAAAGATGCCACAACCGGCTGGCTAAAATTAGGTAGGTAAACTAAATGCCTATCCTATTACATGACCGCCATCCAAACCGGTTGAAGATATACCGAGCTACCATCTCCCAGCGGAAAGATCCAGTAACCAAATGCTCCCTGGCCTCCGTCGGGGTGAGTAGCGACCACGAATGGATCAGTGCCGTAGTTCGGAATATAACCTGCAAAAAGTGGATACATGATATTCTGTTAAAAACCAAATCATTTCTGCAAGTCTAGATAGTCCACATCAAAGCGCAAACACCAACCCGAATGTGTCTCGCTAAGTCAGACTCAATCCCATTAAGCCATGTCTCAAATAATGCGTTAACAGAATTCGATGGATTGATATTAAAAGCAATGTGGACCGTCTGCCAAAGTACTTTGGCCAACGGGCAATCAAAAAAAAGGTGTTTGATTGTCTCATCCTGATCACAGAAACTACACCTAGTAGGTCCTGTCCAATTATGCTTTATCAAGTTGTCCTTGGTTAAAATAACTTGTTTATGGAAAAACCACATAAACACTTTTATTTTCAAAGGAACTTTGACATCCCAAACATGCTTGGAGGTAGGAATGGAGTTCGAATTTATAACATCAATATACATTGATTTAACTGTGAATACTCCAGACTTAGTCAGTTTCCAGCGTAATTCATCGGGTTGTTGAGAAAGCTGGACCTCCATCAGTCTCCTAACTAGACGGAGCCATTCTTCCACTACCGGAACAGGGTGCTACCCCGACGGCCAAAACAATGCCGACGGCCACCGTCGGGTTCCTCGGAGATATGCCGACAGCCTGGTCCTGGCCGTCGGCGTATCCAGGCCGTCGGGTTAGACGGAGCTAAGCCGACGGCACCCGTCGGCATAGAACGGTCGTCGGCCTATCTGCAAGTACGCCGACAGCTGCCGTCGGCTTACAAGGGCCGTCGGCATAGTGGTGGGCCCGGCGACTCCGCTGTTGACGGGCGGCTAACGTCGTCAGAGCTATGCCGACGGCCGAGGCGGGGGGCCGTCGGCATAGGTCCGCACGCCACGTCACCGATCCGGGCCGCACCGTCCAAAACATATGCCGACGGCTGCCGTCGGCATACCTGCCACGTCAGCGATCCGCGGCACGCCGCCCGCCGCCTAAAACCTGGCCGTCTCTATGCCGACGGCATACTTTTTTTCATATATATTTTTTAAGCTTTTTTATGTATTATTATATCAACTAACATGTAGCATGTTAAATATAAACATACATATGAATATATATGTAGTTTGTATTTTTTTCATATATTATGAATATATATATAGTTTGTATTTTTTTCGAGCACGTTAATAAGGTGCGGTCATGTTCTTTTGAATATAGATCATTATATTTTATTAAAATCAAAAACAGCTATGCCGACAAAAGTTTTGTGGCGGTTGCAAACGCCCGACACCCGTCTCCAGAGTGTGACCCCCCTCACGTCCGCGGTGTGCCCCCCTCATGGACGGCGCCGGCACCTGGAGGGGGGAAATGGACGCGTCGGGTCTACACGGTGGATGTAGCTGTGGGTTTGGCCCGGATGTTGCTCCCGGGTGTCCCTATGGGCCGACCTGACACAACCAGGTGCAGAGGTCCACTGGTCAAAGCCCGTCCGTGGGAAGTAAAAAAGGCTAGATCTCGTGGTCAACCGCTCCACGGTTAGGCGGGACGGGGGCCCTGGGGGGGGGGGGGAGCAATGCCACCGGAGCATCGTACCGGACCCTCATACATGCGAGGTGGTGTTGTTGCATGTTCAAAGAGGCGACACGCATCTCAGGGGCGTGGCCCCCCTAACGGACGGCGCCGCCGCCGGCACCTGGAGGGGGGAAACGGACGCATCGGGTCTACACGGAGGGGATGTAGCTGTCGGTTTGGCCCGGATGTTGCTCCCAGGTGTCCCTCTGAGCTGACCTGACACAACCGGGTGGAGAGGTCCACTGTTCAAAGCCTGTCCGTGGAAAGTCAAAGGACTAGATCTCGTGGTCAACCGCTCTAGGGTTAGGCAGGACAGGGGCCCTGGGGGTAGCAATGCCACCGGAGCGTCGCACTGGCCCCTCATACATGCGGGGTGGTGTGGTGGCATGTCCGAAGAGGCGGCACGCGTCTCTGGGGTTTGGCCTCCCTCACGGACGGCGCCACCGCCGGCACCTGGAGGGGGAAAACGGACGCGTTGGGTCTACACGGAGGGGATCTTGCTGTGGGTCTGGCCCGGATGTTGCTCCAAAGTGTTCCTATGGGATGACCTAACACAACCGGGTGGAGAGGTCCACTGGTCAAATCCCGTCCGTGCAAAGTCAAAGGGATAGATCCCGTGGTCAAACTCTACAGGGTTAGGCGGGACGGGGGCCCTGGGGGGTAGCAATGTCACCGGAGCGTCGCACCGGGCCCTCATACATGCGGGGTGGTGTGGTGGCATGTCCGAAGAGGCGGCACGCATCTCCGGGGCGTGGCCCCCCCTAACGGACGGCGATGACACGGTAGTAGCCATTCTGCGGTAACGATGCGGCGTGAATATTATTAAATACTCAGAGCACGATAAAATCATGAGTTTTTTTGCACGACGTGGGCACATGTGCTATAGGAACGATAATATTTTTTTCATAATTTTTGGTGATGGAGAAGTATCCGAAAAATTCCCTCCACGCGGATTGCCCTTCGCGCGTCTACGGCTGTGGCCGGCGGCCTCCGGGGGCTAGCATGCCGCCAAATCTTGCGTAGGCGGCCTCTCATAAGTTTGGAAGTGTTGTGGTGGTTGCAAACGCCTGGCACGCGTGTCTGGGGTGTGCCCCCCCTCACGGACGGCGCCGCCGCTGGCACCTGGAGGGGGGAAACGGACGCGTCGGGTCTACACAGAGGGGATCTTGTTGTGGGTCTGGCCCGGATGTTGCTCCAAAGTGTTCCTATGGGCTGACCTAACACAACCGGTGGGGAGGTCCACTGGTCAAAGCCCGTCCGTGCAAAGTCAAAGGGCTAGATCCCGTGGTCAAACGCTACAGGGCTAGGCGGGACGGGGGCCCTGGCGGTAGCAATGCCACCGGAGCGTCGCACCGGGCCCTCATACATGCGGGGTGGTGTGCTGGCATGTCCGAAGAGGCGGCACGCGTCTCCGGGGTGTGCCCCCCTCACGGACGGCGCCGCCGCCGGCAGCTGGAGGGGGGAAACGGACGCGTCGGGTCTACACGGAGGGGATCTTGCTGTGGGTCTGGCCCGGATGTTGCTCAAAAGTGTTCCTATGGGCTGACCTAACACAACTGGGTGGAGAGGTCCGCTGGTCAAATCCCGTCCGTGCAAAGTCAAAGGGCTAGATCCCGTGGTCAAACGCTACAGGGTTAGGCGGGACGGAGGCCCTGGGGGGTAGCAATGCCACCGGAGCGTCGCACCGGGCCCTCATACATGCGGGGTGGTGTGGTGGCATGTACGAAGAGGCGGCACGCATCTCCGGGGGCGTGGCCCCCCCCTAACGGACGGCGATGACACGATAGTAGCCATTCTGCGGTAACGATGCGGCGTGAATATTATTAAATACTCGGAGCGCGATAAAATCATGAGTTTTTTTTTGCACGACGTGGGCACATGTGCTATAGGAACGATAATATTTTTTTCATAATTTTTGGTGATGGAGAAGTATCCGAAAAATTTCCTCTACGCGGATTGCCCTTCCGCGTCTACGGCTGTGGCCGGCGGCCTCCGGGGGCTAGCATGCCGCCAAATCTTGCGTAGGCGGCCTCTCACAAGTTTGGAAGTGTTGTGGTGGTTGCAAACGCCCGGCACGCGTGTCCGGGGTGTGCCCCCCCTCACGGACGGCGCCGCCGCCGGCACCTGGAGGGGGGAAACGGACGCGTCGGGTCTACACGGAGGGGATCTTGTTGTGGGTCTGGCCCGGATGTTGCTCCAAAGTGTTCCTATGGGCTGACCTAACACAACCGGTGGGGAGGTCCACTGGTCAAAGCCCGTCCGTGCAAAGTCAAAGGGCTAGATCCCGTGGTCAAACGCTACAGGGCTAGGCGGGATGGGGGCCCTGGGAGTAGCAATGCCACCGGAGCGTCGCACCGGGCCCTCATACATGCGGGGTGGTGTGCTGGCATATCCGAAGAGGCGGCACGCGTCTCCGGGGTGTGCCCCCCCTCACGCCTCACGGACGGTGCCGCCGCCGGCACCTGGAGGGGGGAAACGGACGCGTCGGGTCTACACGGAGGGGATCTTGCTGTGATTTTATAAAAAGACTGCAGCGCCTTTTCATCACCGAGGAGTCTGCCAAAATGATGAAGTGGCACAAGGAAGGGAAAAGGTACAATCCAAAAAAAAATTGTACATCCATCAGGAGGTGAAGCATGGAAGTCATTCGATATAGAGTACCCGGAGGAAGCAGCCGAGGCTGGGAATGTCAGAATTGCTATAACAGGTGATGGGTTCAATCCATATGGTATGTCGTCTAATCCATAGAGTTGTTGGCCCGTATTTGTTATTCCGCTCAATCTCCCTCCCGGCGCCATAATGCAACGCAAGACCATGTTCCTGTCGCTTATAATTCCGGGGCCTGAATATCCGGGGAAGAATTTGAGTGTGTTTATGCAGCCGTTGGTGGATGATTTGCACCATTCTTGGTACTTCCCGAGGTTGACATACGACCGGCATCTGCAGAAAAATTTCTTGATGAAAGTTTGGCTACAATATTGCATGCATGACTTTCCCGGTTATGCCTTGTTCTGCGGATGGTGTACAAGTGGAAAGATGCCTTGCCCAGTGTGCATGCAGGCCTTGATTTTCATTTGGCTGAAGAAGGGTGGCAAGTATGTTGCATTTGACCTGCATCGACAGTTCCTCCCTCCAGACCATCCTGATAGGGAAGACAAGAAGAACTTCACAAAAGGCAAAGTTGTCCATGAAGTAAACGAGATTCCTACGTTTTCTGGTGCGGATGTGCTTGCTCAGCTGAAAGCTCTTAAGCCTGCCGGTGAAGGGAAAGGCAAAGGCAAAGGCAAAGGCAAAGGCAAAGGCAAAGCCACAGGCGAATACGAGGGCGAGGGCAAAGGAAAAGGTAAAGGGAAATTTTTTGAAGGATATGGTGAGACGCACAACTGGACTCACATTACCCCCTTCGCGCAGCTTCCCTATTTTAAGGACCTCAAACTTCCATACAACATAGACGTGATGCACACCGAAAAGAATGTCGCAGAGTCCCTTTTTCGCACGATCCTCAACATTCCTGATAAGACAAAGGATAATGTTAATGCTAGAGTTGATCAACAGAATATTTGTGATAGACCACGTCTACACATGCAGCCTCCCACAGGCAGTCGAAAATCTTGGTTCAAGCCAGATGCTGACTTCGTACTTAAAAAGGATCATAAGATGGAGGCATTCAAGTGGCTGAAACACGTCGTGAAGTTCATTGATGGTTATGCGTCGAATATAAGTAAGGGGGTCAATCTTTCAATGGGCAGAGTGACCGGGCTCAAGAGTCATGACTATCATGTATGGATTGAGCGGATTATGCCGGTGATGGTTCGGGGCTATGTTCCCGAGCGTGTCTGGCGTGTGCTTGCGGAGTTAAGCCATTTCTTCCGCACGCTTTGTGCTAAAGAAGTATGTCCTGGGAAGATAAAAGAAATGCATAAGAAGGCGCCGGAGTTGATATGCAAGCTAGAGAAGATCTTCCCGCCAGGCTTCTTTACTCCGATGACACATCTCATTTTGCACCTCCCGAACGAGGTATTGTTGGGGGGCCCTATGCAGAATCGTTGGCAGTACGGCCCTGAGAGACAGAACAAGCATCTGAGACAGAAATGTGGAAACAAAGCTAAGATTGAAGCTTCCATAGCTGAGGCAGTTATCCTAGAGGAGGTGGCAGACCTCAGGACAGCCTACTATCTGGACCATGTTCCCACGTTGCACAATAAGGTGTCTCGATACAATACAGAAGAACCCAAGTATAAACCCAAGTTGCCTCTATTCATCGGGCAAGGTGGTAGGGCTGGATGCTCGAAACCTTATCTCATGCCACGAGATGAGTGGGAGGATGTCATGTTCTATATCTTGCACAACATCAAGGAAGTTGAGGATGAGTGGATGAGGTAATACCTTAGCACCATTCTTTGAGTCAATTCGTTATGTTCACTTTGCCTAGTTCTTATACTGCTTTTCTTATTGTAGTTGATTCGTTGAAGAAGAATGGACGGGAATGCTGCCTCCTACTGAAGCGGAGGCACTTGCTCTTCTCCAAAAGGGTGCTGATGGAAGGAAAAATTTTGTTGCGTGGTTCATGGAGAAAGTAATTTTTCACACTTTCAATTAAACTCATGCACCCTATAATTTCAATTAAACTTGTAGGGAAATGATCCGACCGAATCAATGGATGAAGAATTGAGATGGGTTTCTATGGGTTTTGATCCTGTCGTCATGACATGCGAAAAGTATGATGTGAATGGGTATCGCTTCCATACAGAGGAGCACCAGAACAGTCGGCCTGATCCCAAAACCATAAATACCGGAGTCTTCACTGAAGGAGATAATAAAGTAGATTACTACGGAAGGGTAGGAAAAATATACGAGCTTACATTCAAACGTGGCCGCGAACACCTAAGTCTCACTGTGTTCAAATGCCGATGGTTCGACCCCAAAAAGGGTCTGAGACATACGCCTTCTGTTGGTTTAGTTGAAGTTAAACCATCAACCGTCTATGCCGGAGCTGATCTCTTTATCGCCGCTACCCAGGCCACACAAGTATATTATCTGCCTTACCCATGCCAGAAAGAGTACCTAAAGGGTTGGGAAGTTGTGTTCAAGGTGTCGTCGCATGGTAAGCTACCGGACTCGAACGATGATGATTACTACAACATAAACCCCATGACATACGAGGGAGTGTTATATCAAGAGGAACATGATGACGTGGTCCGAAACAACGAGGATGATGACTTGGGTTATGTTGACCTGGACCCAAACGACGACGACGCACAGATTGATGGTGAGGCAGTTGTGAATCAAAGAGACATAATTATGCTTGAAAAGTTAAATGAAGATGCCGACGATGAGGAAGAGCCTCCACCTCCGTCAGACAACGAAGAAGATATGTGTGATAGTGATGATGAGACCGGTCCACAAATAGATTACAATAGTGATGATTCATATGGGTTCTAGAAAATGTAAGTTCTTTTAATGATCATTACAATAGTATTCTTAATGTGCTCTTCTGGTATTAATGTTTTTCCTGTATGCTTGTTTAATTGATATCCTTACTAATTGTTTATTCTCTTCTCAATGCAGGTTTGCTAATCATGGGCAAGTCCAGTGGCGCCAGTTTCCTTAGTAAATTTAAAGGACTTACTCGGAGTGGACGAGCCCACAAGGTTCCCTCCCGACTACGCGAGGATGACACCTCACAGGAAGGTGGAGGGGTCGGGAGAGGAGACCCTAGAGGAGGAGGCGGTGGGGGGAGAGCCCCTAGAGGAGGAGGAGGTGGGGGGAGAGGCAACCAGGGCAAAAAACTCCGGGCCGTGTCCGAAATAGGAGGGTCTTCTTCGATGCCCTCCTATACACAGGCACCTTCTGAGTCTGAGGAGGAGGAGTATGTTCCTGATGGCGAGGAGGAGGGTGAGGAGGAGGAGGCCGAGGAGGAGGGTGAGGAGGAGGCCGAGGAGGGTGGAGGGGAGGTCGATCCCGAGTTTGTTGGGTTTCGTAGTAATTTCAAAAAAATTCCTACGCACACGCAAGATCATGTGATGCATAGCAACGAGGGGAGAGTGTTGTCTACGTACCCAACGCAGACCGACTGCGGAAGCAATGACACAACGTAGAGGAAGTAGTCATACGTCTTCACGATCCAACCGATCAAGCACCGAAACTACGGCACCTCCGAGTTCGAGCACACGTTCAGCTCGATGACGATCCCCGGACTCCGATCCAGCAAAGTGTCGGGGTAGAGTTTCGTCAGCACGACGTCGTGGTGACGATCTTGATGAACTACAGCAGCAGGGCTTCGCCTAAACTCCGCTACAGTATTATCGAGGTATATGGTGGCAGGGGGCACCGCACACGGCTAAGGAATAGATCACGTGGATCAACTTGTGTGTTCTATGGTGCCTCTACCTCAGTATATAAAGGAGCCAAGGGGGGAGGGGGGCGCCGGCCAAGGGAGAGGGCGCAGGAGGAGTCCTACTCCTTCCGGGAGTAGGACTCCCCCCCAATCCTATTCCAACTAGGATTCCCCGAGGGGGAAAGAGGGAGAGGGAGGCCGGCCACCTCTCCTAGTCCTAATAGGACTAGGGGAGGGGGGAGGTGCGCAGCCCCCTTGGGCTGCCCCTTTCTCCTTTCCACTAAGGCCCATGTAGGCCCATATGGCTCCCGGGGGGTTCCGGTAACCTCCCGGTAATCCGGTAAAATCTCGATTTCACCCGGAACACTTCCGATGTCCAAACATAGCCTTCCAATATATCAATCTTTACGTCTCGACCATTTCGAGACTCCTCGTCATGTCCGTGATCACATCCGGGACTCCGAACAACCTTCGGTACATCAAAATGCATAAACTCATAATGTAACTGTCATCGTAACCTTAAGCGTGCAGACCCTACGGGTTCGAGAACAATGTAGACATGACCGAGACACGTCTTCGGTCAATAACCAATAGCGGGACCTGGATGCCCATATTGGCTCCTACATATTCTACGAAGATCTTTATCGGTCAGACCGCATAACAACATACGTTGTTCCCTTTGTCATCGGTATGTTACTTGCCCGAGATTCGATCGTCGGTATCCAATACCTAGTTCAATCTCGTTACCGGCAAGTCTCTTTACTCGTTCCGTAATACATCATCTCACAACTAACATATTAGTTGTAATGCTTGCAAGGCTTATGTGATGTGTATTACCGAGAGGGCCCAGAGATACCTCTCCGACAATCGGAGTGACAAATCCTAATCTCGAAATACGCCAACCCAACATCTACCTTTGGAGACACCTGTAATGCTCCTTTATAATCACCCAGTTACGTTGTGACGTTTGGTAGCACCCAAAGTGTTCCTCCGGCAAACGGGAGTTGCATAATCTCATAGTCATAGGAACATGTATAAGTCATGAAGGAAGCAATAGCAACATACTAAACGATCGGGTGCTAAGCTAATGGAATGGGTCATGTCAATCAGATCATTCAACTAATGATGTGACCTCGTTAATCAAATAACAACTCTTTGTCTATGGTTAGGAAACATAACCATCTTTGATTAACGAGCTAGTCAAGTAGAGGCATACTAGTGACACTCTGTTTGCTATGTATTCACACATGTATTATGTTTCCGGTTAATACAACTCTAGCATGAATAATAAACATTTATCATGAAATAAGGAAATAAATAATAACTTTATTATTGCCTCTAGGGCATATTTCCTTCAGTCTCCCACTTGCACTAGAGTCAATAATCTAGATCACATCACCATGTGATTAACATCGATAGTTTACATCATCATGTGATTAACACCCATAGTTCACATCGCCATGTGACCAACACCCAAAGGGTTTACTAGATCCAGTAATCTAGTTCACATCGCTATGTGATTAACACCCAAGGAGTACTAAGGTGTGATCATGTTTTGCTTGTGAGAGAATCTTAGTCAACGGGTCTGCTACATTCAGATCCGCATGTATTTTGCAAATTTCTATGTCAACAATGCTCTGCATGGAGCTACTCTAGCTAATTGCTCCCACTTTCAATATGTATCTAGACCGAGACTTAGAGTCATCTAGATTAGTGTCAAAACTTGCATCGGCGTAACCCTTTACGACGAACCCTTTTTTTTCACTTCCATCATCGAGAAACATATCCTTATTCCACTAAGGATAATTTTGACTGCTGTCCAGTGATCTACTCCTAGATCACTATCGTACTCCCTTGCCAAACTCAGTGGTAGGGCATAAATAGACCTGGCATACAGCATGGCATACTTTATAGAACCTATGACTGAGGCATAGGGAATGACTTTCATTCTCTTTCTATCTTCTGCCGTGGTCGGGCTTTGAGTCTTACTCAACTTCACACCTTGTAATACAGGCAAGAACTCTTTCTTTGACTGCTCCATTTTGAACTACTTCAAAATCTTGTCAAGGTATGTACTCATTGAAAAAACTTATCAAGCGTCTTGATCTATCTCTATAGATCTTGAAGCTCAATATATAAGCAGCTTCACCGAAGTCTTTCTTTGAGAAACTCCTTTCAAACACTCTTTTATGCTTTACAGAATAATTCTACATTACTTCCGATCAACAATATGTCATTCACATATACTTATCAGAAATGTTGTAGTGCTCCCACTCACTTTCTTGTAAATACAGGCTTCACCGCAAGTCTGTATAAAACTATATGCTTTGATCAACTTATCAAAGTGTATATTCCAACTCCGAGATTCTTGCACCAGTCCATAGATGGATCGCTGGAGCTTGCATATTTAGTTAACACCTTTAGGATCGACAAAACCTTCTAGTTGCATCGTATACAACTCTTCTTTAGTAAATCCATTAAGGAATGCAGTTTTGTTTATCCATTTGCCAGATTTCATAAAACGCGGCAATTGCTAACATGATTCGGACAGACTTAAGCATAGATACGAGTGAGAAACTCTCATCGTAGTCAACACTTTGAACTTGTCGAAAACCTTTTGCGACAATTATAGCTTTGTAGATAGCAACACTACTATCAGCGTCCGTCTTCCTCTTGAAGATCCATTTATTTTCTATGGCTTGCCGATCATCGGGCAAATCCATCAAAGTCCATACTTTGTTCTCATACATGGATCCCATCTCAGAT
The DNA here is from genome assembly GCF_003073215.2 of Triticum urartu. Lineage (NCBI taxonomy): Eukaryota > Viridiplantae > Streptophyta > Magnoliopsida > Poales > Poaceae > Triticum > Triticum urartu. The sequence continues at coordinate 5,436,543 of NC_053025.1, forward strand.
TTCATGGCTTCAAGCCACTTTGCGGAATCTGGGCTCATCATCGCTTCCTCATAGTCCGTAGGTTCATCATGATCTAGTAGCATGACTTCCAGAAAAGGATTACCGTACCACTCTGGCGCGGATCTTACTCTGGTTGATCTACGAGGTTCAGTAGTATCTTGTTCTGAAGTTTCATGATCATCATCATTAGCTTCCTCACTAACTGGTGTAGGTGTCACAGAAACAGTTTTCTGTGATGTACTACTTTCCAATAAGGGAGCAGGTACAGTTACCTCGTCAAGTTCTACTTTCCTCCCACTCACTTCTTTCGAGAGAAACTCCTTCTCCAGAAAGTTTCCGAATTTAGCAACAAAAGTCTTGCCTTCGGATCTGTGATAGAAGGTGTATCCAATAGTTTCCTTTGGATATCCTATGAAGACGCACTTCTCCGATTTGAGTTTGAGCTTATCAGGATGAAACTTTTTCATATAAGCATCGCAACCCCAAACTTTAAGAAATGACAGCTTAGGTTTCTTGCCAAACCGTAGTTCACACGGTGTCATCTCAATGGATTTAGATGGTGCCCTATTTAACGTGAATGCAGCTGTCTCTAATGCATAACCCCAAAACGATAGTGGTAGATCGGTAAGAGACATCATAGATTGCACTATATCCAATAAAGTACGATTATGACGTTCGGACACACCATTATGCTGTGGTGTTCCATGTGGCATGAGTTTGTGAAACTATTCCACATTGTTTTAATTGAAGACCAAACTCGTAACTCAAATATTTTACCTCTGCGATCATATCGTAGAAACTTTTATTTTCTTGTCACGATGATTTTCCACTTCACTCTGAAATTCTTTGAACTGTTCAAATGTTTCAGACTTATGTTTCATCAAGTAGATATCCCCATATCTGCTCAAATCATCTGTGAAGGTCAGAAAATAATGATACCTCCTGCAAGCCTTAATATTCACCGGACCACATACATCAGTATGTATGATCTCCAACAAATCTGTTGCTTGCTTCATTGTTCCGGAGAACAGCGTTTTAGTCATATTGCCCAAAAGGCATGGTTCGCAAGCATCAAGTGATTCATAATCAAGTGATTCCAAAATCCCATCAGCATGGAGTTTCTTCATGCGCTTTACACCAATATGACCTAAACGGCAGTGCTACAAATAAGTTGCACTATCATTATTAACTTTGCATCTTTTGGTTTCAATATTATGATTATGTGTATCACTACGATCGAGATCCAACGAACTATTTTCATTGGGTGTGTAACCATACAAGGTTTTATTCATGTAAACAGAACAACAATTTATTCTCTTACTTAAATGAATAACCGTATTACAATAAACATGATCAAATCATATTCATGCTCAACGCAAACACCAAATAACACTTATTCAGGTTCAACACTAATCCCGAAAGTATAGGGAGTGTGCGATGATGATCATATCAATCTTGGAACCACTTCCAACACACATCGTCACTACACCCTTAACTAGTCTCTGTTTATTCTGCAATTCCCATTTCGAGTTACTAATCTTAGCAACTGAACTAGTATCAAATACTGAGGGGTTGCTATAAACACTAGTAAAGTACACATCAATAACATGTATATCAAATATACTTATGTTCACTTTGCCATCCTTCTTATCTGCCAATCACTTGGGGTAGTTCCGCTTCCAGTGACCAGTCCCTTTGCAGTAGAAACACTTAGTCTCAGGCTTAGGACCAGACTTGGGCTTCTTCACTTGAGCAGCAACTTGCTTGCTGTTCTTCTTGAAGTTCCCCTTCTTCCCTCTGCCCTTTTCTTGAAACTAGTGGTCTTGTCTACCATCAACACTTGATGTTTTTCTCGATTTCTACCTTCGTCAATTTCCGCATTACGAAGAGCTTGGGAATTGTTTCCGTTATCCCTTGCATATCATAGTTCATCACGAAGTTCTACTAACTTGGTGATGGTGACTAGAGAATTCTGTCAATCACTATCTTATCTGGAAGATTAACTCCCACTTGATTCAAGCGATTGTAGTACTCAGACAATCTGGGCACATGCTCACTAGTTGAGCGATTCTCCTCCATCTTTTAGCTATAGAACTTGTTGGAGACTTCATATCTCTCAACTCGGGTATTTGCTTGAAATATTAACTTCAATTCCTGGAACATCTCATATGGTCCATGACGTTCAAAACGTCTTTGAAGTCCCGATTCTAAGCCGTTAAGCATGGTGCACTAAACTATCAAGTAGTCATCATATTGAGCTAGCCAAACGTTCATAACGTCTGCATCTGCTCCTGCAATAGGTCTGTCACCTAGCGGTGCATCAAGGACATAATTTTTCTGTGCAGCAATGAGGATAAACCTCAGATCACGGATCCAATCCGCATCATTGCTACTAACATCTTTCAACACAATTTTTCTCTAGGAACATATCAAAATAAACATATGAAAGCAACAACGCAAGCTATTGGTCTACAACATAATTGCAAAATACTACCAGGACTAAGTTCATGATAAATTTAAGTTCAATTAATCAGATTATTTAAGAACTCCCACTTAGATAGACATCCCTCTAATCCTCTAAGTGATCACGTGATCCAAATCAACTAAACCATAACCGATCATCACGTGAGATGGAGTAGTTTTCAATGGTGAACATCGTTATGTTGATCATATCTACTATATGATTCACGCTCGACCTTTCGGTCTCCGTGTTCCGAGGCCATATCTGCATATGCTAGGCTCGTCAAGTTTAACCTGAGTATTCCGCGTGTGCAAAACTGGCTTGCACCCGTTGTAGATGGACGTAGAGCTTATCACACCCGATCATCACGTGGTGTCTGGGCACGACGAACTTTGGCAACGGTGCATACTCAGGGAGAACACTTCTTGATAATTAGTGAGAGATCATCTTAAAATGCTACCGTCAAACTAAGCAAAATAAGATGTATAAAAGATAAACATCACATGCAATCAAAATATGTGACATGATATGGCCATCATCATCTTGTGCCTTTGATCTCCATCTCCAAAGCATCATCATGATTTCCATCGTCACCGGCATGACACCATGATCTCCATCATCTTGATCTATATCATTATGTCGTCACATGGTTGTGTCGCCAACTATTGCTCTTGCAACTATTGCTATCGCATAGCGATAAAGTAAAGCAATTATTGGGCGCTTGCATCTTATGCAATAGACAGACAACCATAAGGCTTTTGCCAGTTGCCGATAACTTCAACAAAACATGATCATCTCATACAACAACTTATATCTCATCACGTCTTGACCATATCACCTCACAACATGCCCTGCAAAAACAAGTTAGACGTCCTCTACTTTGTTGTTGCAAGTTTTACGTGGCTGCTATGGGCTTAAGCAAGAACCAATCTCACCTACTCATCAAAACCACAACGATAGTTTGTCAAATAGACTCCGTTTTAACCTTCGCAAGGACCGGGCGTAGCCATACTTGGTTCAACTAAAGTTGGAGAGACAGTCGCCCGCAAGCCATCTATGTGCAAAGCACGTAGAGGGAACCGGTCTCGCGTAAGCGTACGCGTAAGGTTGGTCCGGGTCGTCTCGTCCAACAATACCGCCGAACCAAAGTATGACATGCTAGTAGGCAGTATGACTTGTATCGTCCACAACTCACTTGTGTTCTAATCGTGCATATAACATCAACATAAATAACCTAGGCTCGGATGCCACTGTTGGGTTTCGTAGTAATTTCAAAAAATTTCCTACGCACACGCAAGATCATGTGATGCATAGCAACAAGGGGAGAGTGTTGTCTACGTACCCAACGCAGACCGACTGCGGAAGCAATGACACGACGTAGAGGAAGTAGTCGTACGTCTTCACGATCCAACCGATCAAGCACCGAAACTACGGCACCTCCGAGTTCGAGCACACGTTCAGCTCGATGATGATCCCCGGACTCCGATCCAGCAAAGTGTCGGGGTAGAGTTTCGTCAGCACGACGGCGTGGTGACGATCTTGATGAACTACAGCAGCAGGGCTTCGCCTAAACTCCGCTACAGTATTATCGAGGTATATGGTGGCAGGGGGCACCGCACACGGCTAAGGAATAGATCACGTGGATCAACTTGTGTGTTCTATGGTGCCTCTACCTCAGTATATAAATGAGCCAAGGGGGGAGGGGGGCGCCGGCCAAGGGAGAGGGCGCAGGAGGAGTCCTACTCCTTCCGGGAGTAGGACTCCCCCCAATCCTATTCCAACTAGGATTCCCCGAGGGGGAAAGAGGGAGAGGGAGGCCGGCCACCTCTCCTAGTCCTAATAGGACTAGGGGAGGGGGGAGGTGCGCAGCCCCCTTGGGCTGCCCCTTTCTCCTTTCCACTAAGGCCCATGTAGGCCCATATGGCTCCCGGGGGGTTCCGGTAACCTCCCGGTAATCCGGTAAAATCCCCGATTTCACCCGGAACACTTCCGATGTCCAAACATAGGCTTCCAATATATCAATCTTTATGTCTCGACCATTCCGAGACTCCTCGTCATGTCCGTGATCACATCCGGGACTCCGAACTAACCTTCGGTACATCAAAATGCATAAACTCATAATTAACTGTCATCGTAACGTTAAGCGTGCGGACCCTACGGGTTCGAGAACAATGTAGACATGACCGAGACACGTCTCCGGTCAATAACCAATAGCGGGACCTGGATGCCCATATTGGCTCCTACATATTCTACGAAGATCTTTATCGGTCAGACCGCATAACAACATACGTTGTTCCCTTTGTCATCGGTATGTTACTTGCCCGAGATTCGATCGTCGGTATCCAATACCTAGTTCAATCTCGTTACCGGCAAGTCTCTTTACTCGTTCCGTAATACATCATCTCACAACTAACATATTAGTTGTAATGCTTGCAAGGCTTATGTGATGTGTATTACCGAGAGGGCCCAGAGATACCTCTCCGACAATCGGAGTGACAAATCCTAATCTCGAAATACGCCAACCCAACATCTACCTTTGGAGACACCTGTAATGCTCCTTTATAATCACCCAGTTACGTTGTGACGTTTGGTAGCACCCAAAGTGTTCCTCCGGCAAACGGGAGTTGCATAATCTCATAGTCATAGGAACATGTATAAGTCATGAAGGAAGCAATAGCAACATACTAAACGATCGGGTGCTAAGCTAATGGAATGGGTCATGTCAATCAGATCATTCAACTAATGATGTGACCTCGTTAATCAAATAACAACTCTTTGTCTATGGTTAGGAAACATAACCATCTTTGATTAACGAGCTAGTGAAGTAGAGGCATACTAGTGACACTCTGTTTGTCTATGTATTCACACATGTATTATGTTTCCGGTTAATACAATTCTAGCATGAATAATAAACATTTATGATGAAATAAGGAAACAAATAATAACTTTATTATTGCCTCTAGGGCATATTTCCTTCAGAGTTGTGGGGTGACTTGCCACCGGGTGCTCCGCAGGGGTGGCTGCGTGGTAATGCCGGACTACCTACACCACCTTCTATCGAGGAGCACAAGTGGCTCATTGAACCTATGGGGACAGAGTAAGTGCCTCTCAATCATATTTTCGACACATGACAACATTTTCTTATTGTACACATGGCAATCATTTGATTCTTTTGCAGAAACTGGATCCTTCGCGGAAAGGGTCGTAAACCGAACGGCCTTATCACTGTCCTGTGGAAGGAGTTTTGGCCTGGCCTATTCTGCCCGTGGCCAGACAGGGACCCGCAGCTGCGGGTTTTGGCCACGAGCTGGGCCCACTACGAGGCTTACAGCAACGCGGAGTACCGGACGGCCGCTAAGGCCGTGATCACCAAATTTTGGGTAAGTTCTCTTCTGAATCACTTGTCTTCAGTTTCGTTCATAGTTTATCATTGAATCACTCAACTCATGCCTTGTTTGCTTCTGGTTTATGCATGATTGCAGCAACTCTATAGAGTTCTTGACGAGCACAAGGCCAGAGCCGACGTGGTCTTGCTTGCGGCTGCGAAGAAGAAAGCTCGTCAGTTGCAGTACGAGGTGCGCTGGGTTGCCGTCTCGCAGTACTACCACTACTACCTGCACCAAAAGATGACCAAAACTCAAGCGCAGAAGCTACGACTTACCTTGAGCAGGGAGCAGTTCATGATGGTAACTATTACTAACTTTTCATTGTTTCAAGCAGTCAACTATATGTTTCGTGCTCACATGTCATGCTTCCAAAATTTGCATAGGTTGTTCCTCGTTGGTGCTATGGAAGGCATGACGGATGGGCGAGTTTGGTGGATAGGTGGCTCGGCGCCGATGCAGAGTTTGCTGCCAAGAGCATCAAGGCCCGGGCTAACCGTGGAGCCGACGGGACACACGGCCAAGGAAACAGGAACCACTGGGGCTTCAAGGCCATGAAGGTATATCTATGTGCATGATGCATTTTTGTTCTTCTTTACCGTCATGTTCTTATGTATGGCTAACTTCTATTTGACGTTGTAGGAGGACAAGTTGAAGAGGCCGCTCTCAGACATGGAGTCGTGGAAGCTAGCCCGCGAGCGGAGTCATCGCAAGGAGGGCGAGAGCCAGTACTACGGCAAGACCGAGGAGCACCTGGGGTCTTACATTCATCACTATCAGGAGTTGCATCCGGATGTTCCTGTTGCTGAGGTCGCCCAGTCTCAGATCAACGACACAGCGGTGGTGGCCATCCAGGGGAAGAAGAATGGCCGGTATCCGTGTTTCGACGGCTTGATCACTCCTTCGATCTCGTACACACAGCTTCGGGCTACCAACCCGAGCCAGTTAGAGAGTACGGGGCGTTCACACACTCCCTTAGCCCACCAGCATGTTGTAAGTACTTCCTCTTTATCTTTTTCTATCTAGCATTCTAAGTTTATTTTCAGCATTGCTCACTTAGAAACAACCTAAATTATGTAGGCATATAAGGAGTTTGTCGAGCATAGGAATCTCGAGGTGCGGGAGTACTTGAAACGAGTGAAGGCAAACGATGATTACAACCGTCAGATGATGACGGTTAGTTTTGCCCTCTTAAAACCAAGCTAAATTTTTGCACTTTCATTCCTTCTGATCTTCTAGTTTGCTTGTTTAACTAACATTCAGGCTATGTTGGCGTCTTGGAGTAACCGCACGGATCCACCACAAATGGGACCCCCACCACCACCTGCGGGAGAACCCCCACACGTGCCCACGTTCGATGAATGGGTGGCACTAGGCAGTGATGGTCCGGTTAGTACATTTGCCTAACTACTGGCAAACTAGTTCTCGTTCATTCAACACTATCATATCATATTTACCGTTAGAATCTTTTCTGAAACATGTAGGGGACCGGTGGCTCGACTCCTGCTCCGTCGACCCCAGTCACTCCGATCTGGCAGAGCGGTGGTGGTCGCGATGGCGGTTTTGGCGGAGGTGGTGGTGGTTTTGGCGGAGGTGGTGCTTTTGGCGGAGGTGGTGGTTTTGGCGGAGGTGGTCTTGCTTGATGATTCCGTGCATGTGGCCATCGTGCCATGCCTTTCATATTCCTGCTTTTACGATGTTTCATGTCTTGCACTACTTTTTTGTTCATGAACTTCCGTCGGTGATGATCTTTAGATGATGTGATGAACTTGAGTATGTTTAGATGATGATGGTGAACTTGAGTATGTTTAGATGAACTTGAGTATGTTTAGATGATGAATTGTCATATTTCTGCATAATTTCGTATTGTTCTGTTTTGAAATGCTGTCAAATGAATTGGAAAAGAGAAAACAGGGGAAAAAACTATGCCTACGGCAAAGCCGTCGGCATATATAAGCCCAGGAGTTACCAGGGCTCGCCACGTGGCATATCTATGCCGACGGCTTTGCCGTAGGCATATCTGGAAATCTATGCCGACGGCTTTGCTGTAGGCATAGCCCTGCTGCCAGGAGGAACCAGGAAACGACACGTGGCAGAGCTATGCCTACGGCAAAGCCGTCGGCATAGATTCATCTATGCCTACGGCTTTGCCGTAGGCAGCCCTGCCACCAGGAGTACCACGGGTTGCCACGTGGCAGAGATATGCCGACGGCAAATCCGTCGGCATACCTCTGCCACGTGGCGTTTCGTTATTCGTCAACGCTTTTGACGGCGCCGTCCGTTGCCGTCAGACGAAAAACACTGCCGACGGCTAAACTATGCCGACGGCTGACGTCAGGCCGTCGGCATAGGCTCCTATGCCGACGGTCTAACAAGACTACGCTGACGACATCTACGCCGACGGGCCTATGCCGACGGCAACCGTAGGCATAGATCTATGCCGACGGCCTAGGGGCCTATGCCGACGGCCCGTGGCCGTAGGCATAGTCCGCGAGTCCGGTAGTGTTCCCAACGATTGCCCGCTAGCGTCCGTCAGAACTGAATATTAAGGGGGATAGATTGAAATACCGATGCGACGAACACCTCATGTCGTTGAACAATACGGTACAAAGACGGATATTGGATGGCCAAGGGTGTGTCACCGAGCCAAGTATCCTCCCAGAAACGTGTACTAGTGCCGTTTCCAATAACAAACTTTATCCTATTAAACAAAGATTGTTTAACTTTCATCAGTCCTTTCCAGAAAGGTGAATCGGTCGGCCTGACTGTAACCTGGGACAAAGTTTTTGTCTGGAGGTACTTGCTGCGAAGGATTTGAGCCCACATGGCATCATTCTCCATTGAGAGCTTCCACAGCCACTTGCTAAGAAAGCATCTGTTCTTAACTTCTAGATTCTCAATACCGAGACCCCCTTGGTCTTTCGGTCTACAGATGATATCCCATTTAGCAAGCCGATATTTTCTTTTAAGCTCATCACCCTGCCAAAAGAAACGTGATCGATAGAAGTCCAGTCTCTTCCTAACACCAACTGGGACCTCAAAGAACGATAGGAGAAACATAGGCATACTGGTGAGCACCGAATTTATCAGGATTAATCAGCCTCCGTATGACATGAGCTTACCCTTCCAGCAACTCGGTTTCTTCTCAAATCGGTCCTCGATGCACTTCCACTCTCTGTTTGTCAGCCTACGATGGTGGATTGGAATACCTAGGTAAGAGAAGGGTAACTCTCCCAACTCGCACCCAAACAATTGCCTATAAGCCTCATGTTCGTCTTTGGCTCGACCAAAACAGAACAGCTCACTCTTATGAAAGTTAATCTTTAACCCGGTCAATTCTTCAAATAGGCATAACACAAGCTTCATATTTCTCGCCTTGGCCAAGTCATGCTCCATAAAGATAATTGTATCATCAGCGTACTGAAGGATGGATACACCTCCATCAACAAGATGAGGTACCAATCCACCTACTTGACCTTTTTCCTTAGCCCTTCCTATCAGAATTGCTAACATATCCACCACAATGTTAAATAGGATAGGAGACATCGGATCTCCTTGTCTTAGGCCTTTATGTGTCTGCAAGTAATGACCTATGTCATCATTAACTTTAATTCCCACACTACCTTTTTGCGTAAATGATTCCACCTGTCGGCGCCAGGCTTCATCAAAACCTTTCATACGCAATGACTGTTGGAGGAATGGCCATTTGACCTTATCGTACGCTTTCTCTAAATCCACCTTAAAAATTACTCCATCTAATTTTTTGGAATGGATTTCATGGAGCGTTTCATGCAGGACGACCACCCCTTCAAGGATATTTCTGTCCGGCATGAAAGCAGTTTGGGACTATTGCACCACAGAATGCGCAATCTGTGTGAGCCTATTAGTCCCGACCTTGGTGAAAATTTTGAAACTAACATTGAGGAGGCAGATCGGCCTAAATTGCTCAATCCTCACAGCATCCGTTTTCTTAGGAAGCAGTGTGATAGTTCCAAAATTCAATTGAAATAAGTGAAGCTGTCCAGAGAACAGATCATGGAACATAGGTAGCAAATCCCCCTTAATAATGTGCCAGCACTTTTTATAGAACTCGGCTGGGAATCCATCCGGACCGGGAGCCTTATTATTTTTCATCTGTGCAATAGCATCAAATACCTCCTTCTCTGACAACGGGGCAACCAGAATATCATTTTCGGCAGCCGATAACTGAGGCACATCCTCAGTCCTGGACTCGTCGAGGGACACACAATTATCCTCTGGAGGTCCAAATAACTGCTTATAATACTCGGTAATATATGTTTTTAGGTTATCTTGTCCTAAAATAGTGCCCTCATCTTGTTCAAGCTGAAAGATACGCTTCTTTCTGTGCTTACCATTAGCTATCAAATGAAAGAATTGAGTATTCGCGTCCCCTTGGACCACTTTGCGGACTTTAGCACGCAAAGCCCACTTCAATTCTTCTTCGCGGAGCAGTTCTTTCAACATCTTCTCCGCCTGAGTTTTAACCTGAAGCTCAGCTGGCATTAAAATCATGGATTCGGCCTTTATGTCCAGAGCCTGTATAAGAGAAAGGAGTCTATCCTTTTCAATCTTATACACACCACTGAGGTGCTTAGCCCAACCTCGTAAGAAACTTCTCAAATGCCTAATCTTATTCTGCCAACGCTCGATCGTAGTCCTACCTCCTGCACCTCTATCCCATTCCCTGGCAATCAAGTCCAAGAACCCCTCGCGTTCGAACCATGACATCTCGAAAGAGAAGTTGTTCTTGTTACCCACGTGGTTCGGCTCCCCTGAGTCTACGAACAAGGGTGTGTGATCGGATATTCCCCTCGATAGAGCTTGCACCATAACCAGAGGGAACTTTTGTTCCCACTCCACGCTCGCGAGAACTCGATCAAGTTTTTCATAAGTCGGGTTTGGCAGAGCATTAGCCCAGGTAAACTTTCTACCAGAAAGCTCTATCTCCCTCAGATCCAGGCTTTCAATAATGGTATTGAACATAAACGACCATCTGCCGTCAAAGTTATCATTGTTCTTCTCCTCTCTCCTCCTAATGATATTGAAATCACCTCCAACTAAAATTGGAAGCTGTTCTGACCCACAGATTCGAACAAGGTCCGCCAGAAACTCTGGTTTAAGCTCGGGTTGTGTGGCACCATAGATCGCCACCAAAGCCCAGTTGAAACCATCTATCTTAGACCTGACTCGAAACTTCACCGCGAAGTCGCCCATCACTACACTTCGGACTTCAAGCGAATCGCATCTCACACCGAGTAAGATACCACCCGATCTTCCTCGCGGAGGGAGGCAGTGCCAATCGAAATCAATACCACCCACAAGAGAGGAAAGAAACTGGGGCGCAAAGTTATCTCTACCAGTCTCTGATAGAGCAATGAAATCTAAACGCTGCTCTAAGGATGCCTCAACAAGGAACCTTCTTTTAGCCAAGTCCTTCAGACCTCTGCTATTCCAAAAGATTCCTTTCATATTTCATCATGGAATTTTTTAGTGGTCCGAATCCTAGCACTCCTATGAACCGCGGAATCGGGATAGATCTTCCGTTTCCACTTGCGCTTTGGTTTACTAGGCTCTGACGCTCGGTCCTCATAACCGGGTTCAATTAAACTACCAGTATCATTCTCTAGGGGCACATCATCGTCCTCAGACTCATGATTGGGGGGTGCTAGATCCGCACACAGATTATCGAGCACTCTAACCCCTAACGCACCAATCTCATCATCATTCATTGGTTTAACCGCTGCAAGATTACGAATAGTCTCTAAGGCACGCTCCGCCTCCAAATCTAACAGATCATTCACCGAATTGGTAATCTCACTATCCGTAGCACCTAGTGAAACTCCTAATTGGTTTGCATTATTTATAATCTCCTCATTAGAAAAATGTAATAAAGAATTAGAGATGTTGACGGACATACCAGAAGATAATGCAGCATCCTGAAGCTTGGCCGCCCTCATAGCGCACCGCTGCTGCATATCATCCACCTCCGGGAGCTCGTGGATGCGAGCACTCTTCCGTCTTCCCGTCGAGACGGGGTCTGGGATCCCGCCAGAAGCGATAACCTCCTCCCTAGTAAAGCCTGGCGCTGAGTCCCTCAAAGGGTCAGCCGAGGTTACCGGAGAGGGCGGCTGCGGGCTCCCAAGCCCCTCAGACAGGTGCCCCACGCCGGGGTCCGCGGCCATGGGTACAAACGGAGAGGGGATAACATGGGCCGCCTGCCCGCGCCCTCCTCCCGCCCCACCCGCTGGCGCAAACGGAAGAGCCATCGGCGAAGGAGAGACGGTCCTCCTGACCGCCTGGGACGAAGGAGGGGCTAGGGCCACCTGCCCCAGCCCCCCTCCCAACACCGCTGCTGGCGTAGGCGTCGCCGCTACAACCGGAGTAGCGGGGGCCGAGGCTACCTGCCTCGGGCTCCCTCCCCCGGCGCTGGCCGACTCCAACGTGACCGACCTCACCGGCGTCGGGAAATGGAGGGGGGAAGTCAAGGCCTCCTGCCCCGAACCCCCTCCCTCCAACACCAGCTCAGCCGCAGCAAACCGCACCGGAGCCTCGACCACAGGAGGAACAAGGGAAAGAGAAGCAACCTCCGGCTCCCCCACCCCAACTCCATCCAGAGTCCTTGCCGATGGGGCCCTCACCAAGCGTCCAGGCACAGAACCGCCAGCTCCCTCAAACTCCAACAGAGGAAGCGTGTGCTTAAACATATCATCAGAGTCTACCCGGTCACTCCAAAGTCTGAGCGGCGCAGATGCTGGATCAAAGGACCCAAACCGCAACGAAGTCATAGGCACCGAAGGTGATGCTGCCGGCTCAACCCCGGTCCCATCCCCGGGCAACTGAGCATCTGGGCGAGAGCCGTTAGACCCCTCTCGTGTGGACTCATCAATCTGTGCCCCATTGGCTCCCGCACCGCCGTCTCCCTCGTGCATATCAACATCATTCCCATTAACTGCATCAGCAAACAGATCAGTGTCCTCAAACTCAATCTCGAGCGGGAACACCTCTCCCCTATAAGTCCAGTTGACCACATCAGGCACGAACTCAATATCCAGAATACTGACTAAAAGCCAGGCCACCCCATGAGCCCGGGTAAAAGCCATATCAACTCTCTCCGTCTTCCCAACCATCATACCCAAACTGGCCATAACTCGAACATCCTGCAAAGGCTTAGACGGGGCCCCTACAAACCGCAACCAGACCTGCGTAAGCGGCTTTCCCTTAGGCTCCACCTTCTTCCACTCGTGAAACTCCAGAATGCACGAAGTGCCAGGAACTCTACACAAACCAAAGCTCAACTACCGCTGCAAGTCATCCACCGTGGGGAAATCAACCTTAAAAACCTTTTTCTCGAGACCAACCAGCTCCCACCGAAAGTCCCCCCACTACTAGAAATCCCCATATTTCCGACGGTGAAATCTAATAGCCGAAGGGTTGTCGGCCTTGACAGTAATAGCCGACGGTGGTGATAATGGCCGACGGTTTTTGTCAACTCACATGTACGACTGGTAATAACCGACGATGTATTGCATTTACCGATGGGGAAAACCTAACCCTCGGATATCCAATTTAATGCCCGACGGTATGAGTTGAATGGTGTTAGTTGAATGTCTGCCAAGATACAAAAGGTCATATCGTAGTTGTTGCACATAGTATGTATTCCATTCACCAGGATTCAAATAATGTGCCGCGGTTACATTATTGTGTCGTTTACAACCAGACTAGAATACATAGGTTGTTTATAGAACAAGCCATCTTACAGAATTTATGGAATATTTCCACTCGATGCGCCTTTATAGGTACCTAATAATAGCACGAGACTAGTACATAGTTGCAGTACACACACCATAGTACCACTTATTCTCACAAAGTACTAACATACATCTCTCAGCAGTTCAGCCGCACATGAAGCAGGCTGCTCACACTGCGTCGTCGTGGGTCTTCTTCATGAGGCGAGCCCAAGTTATAGCCACTCGTACATAAACCTCATCATACAGCTTATCAATGATCTGGAAGTAAGCAATCGTCCAGCTTCTTTTCAGTAACATGGTGCAAAACACCACCCAAAGGCCGACCACAAATCCTATGCCCATCCCAAGGTAGAGATATGAAATATGATCTACATCTTCATGGTCGACACTTGGCTCTGCATCAGTAGTACTAGCAGAGCAGTTTTTGGAGAGAGGGTAGCCACATAGACCGGGGTTGCCGATGTAGATATCAATCTGGTTGTCAAGAGCTTGTAGCTGGGGCCCGGATGGTATCATGCCTGATAAGTTGTTGTATGACAGGTTCAAGTAGCTTAGAGAGGTTAGAGCTGACAAACCAGATGGGATTTCACCAGAAAGCTTGTTATAGGATAGGTCGAGGGACTCTAGCTGCTTTAGAGCACCAATCTGAATTGGGATTTTGCCAATCAACTGATTACTTGATAAGTTCAAATTGGTGAGCCCAATCAGCAATTTTATCTCCTCTGGAATCTGTCCTGTTAAACTATTACATGAAAAATCAAGATTCACCACTAGCCCGTATATGCCAAAGGTATAGTCACGTGTTTGGCCTTTTGTAATGACTGGTACGCTCTCCTCAAAATCACTCACCTCTAAATCATTCTCCTCAAAATCATAGCCTAACCTTTTCCGAGATATGACTCTCATTGCTTTCAAGCTTGATAGTGACCATGGTATGCTTCCAGAAATATTGTTACGGGCTATATCCAAATGATAAAGACTTTCAAGGTCAGTAAGGTTCTTAGGAATATGACCGCTAAACATGTTTGATCTCACCCTCAAGATTTGCAACAGTGGTATTTTTTCTGGTAACCACTTTGGCAATATTCCAAAGAACCTATTGAATGAAAGATCAAGGAATACCAAATTTTTGGCACTCTGAAGAAATTTAGGGAATTCACCAGAGAGATCATTGTTGCTCAAGTCAAGACTAACCATGACAGAACCAAATTGACCCGCAGAGTTTGTGTTGGATACTGAGGAATTGCTATCTGACTCCATCCAGCACTGCATAACATCTCCTGTTAAATTGTTTCCTGATAGTTCCAACCGTCGCAGTTCAGTCAATTGACATATAGATGATGGAATGGTGCCTGTAATTTGATTATTTGCCAGCAACAACTGCTCAAGCAGTGGAGCTTTTAGCTTTGATGGCAATGACCCTGAGAAAGAGTTTGAGGACAGATTCAAATATGATATATTTACAGGGAGCCCTGGAATTTGACCTATAAGCATATTGGACCCAAGATATAACATTCTCACTGACATGTGTTGTAGATTTGCCGGTAAGGAACCATGCAACTTGTTTCCCGATGCATCCAAGAATTTAGTTCGGAAAAATGTCACCCAAAACCACTCAGGAATGACATCATCCAAATTTGCATTTCGAAGACAAAGAGAATAAACATCAGCCTGCCATCTAATCCACTCCGGAAAACGGGGCCCCACTAGGCATGACCCTAAGTCTATGGACTTTAGTCCAAATGGAGGAACCCAGTTTTGTTCGATGTCTATTTTCAAGGAGTTGCCTCCCAATTCCAGATATTCTAATTTAAATAAGCTTGAAAAATGCTCCTTCATGAGCACACCATTTAGTTTATTGTAGCTCAGATCCAACTCTGTCAAGTTACTAAGTGCTCCAACTTCAAGTGGTACAGTACCAGTTATCATGTTAGCACTGACATCAAGAACACTGAGACTGGTCATGTTACCAATCAATGTTGGTAGTTTTCCTGTCATATTATTATCACACAGTGACAACACTTGTATTGTACTCCATGAGCACCTTGGCAACTGATTCAAGAACTCCCCAATGTTCACATTAAAATTGTTGTAATCCAAATATAGCTCTTCCAAGTGGCACAAATTTCGTAAATTGCTTGATATTAAACCCACAAGATCATTGTAATCAAAATCTATGACCTGAAGGGACGTCATGTTTCCAAGTTCTTCAGGAATAGGCCCATGCCAGACACAATGGGAGAGGTGAAGCTCCTTAAGGCTTGTGAGATCCCAGAAGAACCAGTTGTGCTTTAATGACGTGTTAAACTGGTTTCCTGATAGACCAAGGACTTGGAGATGTGTCAGGTTTGATTTTGAAGTAGCAGACCATGTGTTGTTAAGGCCACAATTTTCTAAGTGAAGCACTTTCAGAGAAGAAAGCATGTTAACCATGTGGAACCAATCCTGCACAGGACTGAGGTTCGCATTGCTCAAGTCAAGATAACTCAACAATGATAGACGTGACAACCATGCAAGATCCACTACATCAAGATAATTGTCAGACCCACCAACATCAAGATATCTCAAATTTGAGAGATTACCAAGTTGGGAAGGTATTCTCCCACTCAAACTTGACGACGAGAGGTTGAGGTACCTTAGGTTCTCCAGAGAGCCCATGAACAAAGGAATGCTTGCGCCATAGAAATCATTCCTACTCAAATCAAGATACCTCAACTTCTGTAATGCAGCCAAAGAGGGACCCATCTCCCCTCTAAATGAGAACATTCTGACGGCGCCATCGGCTTCGTAATTGTCTGTGTTGCGGAGGTCGAGCCTGATGACATGGCCAGTTCTGTTGCTGCACATGACCCCCTCCCAGCGACAACAATCTTTGCCATGCCATGATGAGAGACGGCCAGCAGGATCCAGAAGGCCATCCTTGAAGTACAGAAGTGCATGCCGCTCCCTGCTGATGCAAGTTCCAGCCCCACCTGATATCCTGGCTTGAGCACGGGAATCAGATGATGCTACATGGAAAATGAACATGCAAAGGATTGTTGCAGCTGCTCGTCCGAGATGCCAAAGCTCAGCAGTCATAATGGTCAGACGAGGGAGGGAACAACTAATGGATGGGAGTGAGAACGGAATGACCAGAGAGGGATTGGCTGATACCACTCCACGAGCACAATATATGGTCCAGGATATGCTACTCCAAGTCTTGGTCTTATGCAGAAGTAGTTAATTAATTGCTCTGAGACTTTCTTTGGATTATGACCCCCTACCATGCAATGCACGGCAGAAGGCTGGTTGTAATGAAAGTATCATAAGTAGTATCATGCATATCAACTAGGCAAATTTGATGAGGTGTCATAGAATTAATTAAAAAAAGGATTAAGTATCATATTATGATACCGTATCATATTAAATATTGTGTTACTATGTGTCATGCATGTCAATAAATAAAGTCATCTATGATACTATACACTACGGATGTAGTACCATATGCATGATACTCACCATTACGGCCAGCCGAATAATAATCAAGGAGCTCAGAGGTGCTAACCAATGGATGAGCATGGGACCATGGCACTACGAAGATTAATCATCCTATCAAAGACTCACTCAACGAAATGATCGACTTGAGCACCACCAATGGATGACCATGGGCCCTACAAACAGATCGAAATGGAGTAATTTCCACAAGGTCAAAAATGCTAGTGGCAGTAGCACTATCATCCTATTTTGATTTGGCTGTCGCTCACTGCTAGGTTGCATCATTACTCAGCAATCTTCTTTTGAAAAGTAGCATGGATCAAAGGGTACTACGCTCAGCGTGAGCCCAAGTATCGTATCACCGTGAGCTACTACGCTCAGCGTCTACCATGGGACCAGGGTGCTACCATTTTGACGAAAGGATCACTCAACAAACAGACCGACTTGAGCACCACCAATGGATGGATGACTGGACTAGGGCACTACAAAGTACAAACGGATTGACACGCTTAAACACGCTAGTGGCAGCAGCAGTAGCGTCGAATCGAAATTGTACTAAAAAGATACCACCACGTCTACAGTTCAGCTGTTTACCTACAACACAACAGATAAGAAATTCACACAAAAAATCGTTTTTTAAAAGCAAATCTGCTTGATTACTTAACGGTTCGTGGGTAAACCACCCAGGATACAAACACCCACATGGGCAGGTACATCAGACGACCACTCCAGATGATGGTCACACACACACACACGGCCAATGCCGGCTAGCTCATGTGCTACAGAATTTGCACTCCGCCTACAAACAGAAATGGAGACCTCCGAAAACCATATTTTTAGTTGGTATTTCATGTCCTCGATCAGGGCTGCATACGGCGAGGAGTCCGCACCTAGAGTCCAAATAGGAGCATCCTATTTCAACAGACTGAAACATATGCTAGTGGCATTAATAGTACAATCCTAATTTGATTTGACCGTCAGTAGTACATCAACAGTTAAGCTCTCTGAATCAACACAGCTGGAAATCACGTACGGAGAGCCCTAGTCTTTATCTTTATCTTTACCACGAGTACCGCTGAAAATCATCACTCGACCGTGAGCCAACTGCGTTCCCCTAGGGTTCCTCCTCCCGTTCCCCCCGCCACCGCCGGCCGCCCTCTCCTCCCGCCGCCACCAGCCGCCGGCCGCGCGCGTCGCTCCCCTCCTCCGCCTCCCTATCCACTCGCTCTCCCCCCCCCCCCCCCCCCCCGGGCCCCGGGCGGCCGCGTCCTCCTCCTTTCCTCCGGCCCTCCTCCCCGTCCTTCTCCCCCCACCGCCGCCGACGAGGTCTGGGCCCTTTCGGGCTCCATCTGGGCTAGGGTGGGCCGGCGGCTCGGTGCATGGCGACACTGCTCCTTGGTGTTGGTGGCGAGAAGGCGGTGGTCTGCGGGCGGTGGCGGCTTCGTCGGCCGGTGAGCTGCAACGCGACGGCAGGGGCTGTCCAGACCCTTTTGGGTCCGGCCGGGCCTCGGCGCCTGGTAGGCCCCTTGTCCGTGCATCCGGTCAACTCCGTGGCGGCGGTGGTGGATGTCCCCCCATGTCGGCTGTGTTGCAGATGCCCCCGAGCCCACTATCTCTTCTCCCATCCTCCAGGTCTCGTGTCGGCGGCCTCAGGGAGATGGCGGAGTTGGTTCGGCGACCGTGGTGGCACATGTTGGTGGGCGGCGTGCTAGGCGGTCCACTATGGATCGTCTGAGGTGGTGGTGGGAGTTTTGGTCGGGAGTAACCCCTGGCGGCTCATCCGGCCCTGGCGCGGCGACGCCTGCGGGTGCCGCCGAACCTTCCTGAAGGGCATCGGGTACACCCTCCCCCACTGCCCCCCCCCCCCCCCCCCCCCCCCCCCCCCGCGCGCGCGTACCGGGGGAAACCCTAGGACTAGTCTGGGCAACAGTGGCGTCGTCGTCGCCTCCTTCTTGAAGGTGTTTCTTGGTACGCGTCGCTTCGGAGTGCTGGGTGCGTGGTGGTACTTCTCCGGAGGGTGCAGCGGTTGCCGGCCATCTTTGTTTTGTTGATCTGCCGTTGTTGGCATTAATTTCTCTTTCTTTTTCTTTCTTTTTCCTTTGGGCTTGTTTGTGATGCGGCCCTAGCGAGCTGGTTGTACCGTATGATGCTTTATCTATAAAGCGGGGGAAACCCTTTATTGTAATCGTAACCTAATATTACAGGGAGGATTGTTTGGCAGGATCGAACACGGGACCTCCTGGTTTATGGCTAAGGTGCTAGGCACTCACCCTAACGGGGTTATGTTTTGAAAAGCAGCGCTATTCTATACATGTACAAAGGACATTCCTGATAAAAAAAATTGGAAAACCAGCGAAAAATAGGAGGTCCAAGGGAGGATTGAACACGGGGCCTTTAATTTGTAGGCGAACGTGGTAGCCGCTCAACTAGATCGAGTTTGGTGACAAAATCGCTAGGCCATAAATATACACAGAACATTTTTTAGGTGAATATTTTTTTAAATGTAATTTTTTAACTAGCAACCAAATTCCGAAATATTTAAAAAAAAGTGAATTTAAAAATCAGATATGCCTAGGAAGGCAGAACCATGCATCAGTAGACAACTCATAGCCTTGGATACAAATATATTCAGCTACACAATATATAGTATCAAAGAAGGCATTAATATCATTGTTAATCACATTCTCTTGTATGGCATTCTAACAAATCATCTAAAACAATCAAGGTAGGAGTACATGTTTAACTACAAACATTTCATGAGCGACATTGCATCAGAATATACTAATAAATTTAATTAGGGGTACTTTTCAGCAACTCTAATTGAAAGTAACTTTTTTATATGAGTGTTATCAGTCCCTAAGTGCCATCATGTCATTTAAAGATGTACGAAATAATCATACAAATAAGTACATGTGTTAAAGAGTGAAGTATTTTTTTTTATAGTGTGTGCTCCTACTGCTTTACATAACCAATCAACTTTGAATATTTATGCTTCCAATCTGTACAAAACAACATAAATAAATTTGGCACTTACAATACTTGGAACGAAAAAAAATGAAAATATGCAGGATGGTGCTGCTTGGTCTCAGGCTGAACTACAATCACCTGCAGCCACTGCAGTAACATCACGGTTGACACCACCCTTGTGACTCTGCTGTCACCATTGGTGATCTGACACGATAAAATGAGTGTAAACAAAGTAACTCCAATTTGGACTATACAGATACTTAGGACTGAGAAACATCATAGAAAATGGGAAGGAGCAACCAGTAAGTTGGTCAAACATCTACGACAAAAGAGATTAACAGTAGACTTCAGAACCACATCATTCTTGAGGAATTAAGATCCGTCCTGAAATTTAAATGGAATGGACAGACTGTAATAACATTGTGGGATGTCTGAACTTTTATATCTTTCTTCTAAAGTAAACCGTGTTCATGAGTAGCTTTCGCTCATACTTATATAAATCAAGGAAGCCTGCACCAAAAGGTAAAAAAAAAAGAGGGTAGGACTATTAGTAGAGTCTAGGAAAGGTTTGAAGAAAACAAGCCTTGTCATGCTTCGCGTAATAGCAGACAATGGACTACTTAAACTACAAAATTGGCTACAAATCAACATTGTCAATTTATCTCACCAATATAACATCTCCTGACAGTACTCAAATTATAACTCTGATATAACCTGGCCTGATAGTACTCAAACTACTATGCTGTAGTATTTGCATCGAATCGTGTACACACCTTTTTTTCTCTAATTACTATGTTGTAATATTGGCATACTACACACTATCCATTGTTATTATTGCAACACATTGCCCGTGCTTTGCTAAGGAAGCACAATAGAAACAATACAAAGCTAATTTGACGTATGACTAAATACTACCAGGATTTCTTATGGATCCACATGCTCTATTAAAGTCGATGGTTGAGATTGTATGATATCTGCTTAATTACCCTGGACAATATTTGGATAAACTTGTATTATATTTTTATATACTGGCCGATTCATTCATAAAATGGAAGGTGCATGGTTTGTCCTCCTTAGTGTTGACACCACCAATTCCTTACTGTCCGTTCATCAGTGCTGCCACCAATTCCTTTGTGTCCCTTCTCTCCTCGAGTGTCATGGTTACAAATGCGTGTATTACTTACTCGCCATTCTTGTTCTTGGACTAATGCAGATTGTTATAAGATAAGACGGATCTAGCTGTTCAGATATTTTGAGAAAAAAATCGACCGTGATCTGATTGGAAAATTGATCAGATTAGTAATGTATGTGTATGATGAAAGATGCAAGAGTTGCGTGTCCAACCTATCATCCGTGGCCTGTAGGCGTGTAGCAATGCACCATCAGCTGCACGTAGGTGTAGGAGGCTATGGAACAGTCGCGACAAGGAGCTTGCAGGTCGGGGTGCCGTGAGAGCACCAGACCCATCAGAAATCGAACTGGGCAGAGGACGGTGGGACGGGGGATGCTATATCGCGCGGGGTACGCAGCAGAGCCGATTCGCCGATAGGGGCGTTGTGTGCCGTGGAGCTGGCCGGCGGCGGGGCAGGGGCGCGATGGGAGTCAATTCCAAACTGGTACGTCCACAGACAGCCCCGATCGGAAATCTGTCATGATGGTATGTCAAAGTTACGTGCAGAAACAGTCCCGAGCGGAAAAAGTCCCCGTGCGCCATCATTCCATTGGTAGGAGCCACGAAGATGGAAAGTTGTGATTCTGTTGAGGACGGTTCGTTTGAGATGGACGAGACTTGCCTGCTCCCCCCTCGTGTGCCCATCCGTGCTTCCGCATACGTGGTTTAATTTAATTGGAACAAAATAAGACCCGGCCCCACCCCCTTAAAATCAGGGGGGAAGATGATTAGATTAGAAAGGAAAAAAAATAGACAACTATAGGATAAGATGGGAGCACGGATGGGAGCATGAGGAGGGATCAGGCAAGCCGGATCCGTTTGGGATATGTGAGATGGTCGGTTAATTGGGTATGTTAGGAAAAAGAACAATGATAAATAAATAAAAACCATAAATGGGAGGTGGGGTTTTGTCAAAAAAAAATCGGTGAAGAGATGACGGAGGTGGATCGATCGATGGGGAGGGAGGCTAGCGAACAAATGAAATGAGGTAAATACTGCCCCTATAGTAGTAGAGAGATTTGAAAAAAGGTGGATTTGGAAAGAGTGTGTTTGATCGGCATATGTTTGATTGCAATGGAAATAGCGAAAAGATTTGATTGCGATGCGATTTCATAGTTGTTGTTTATGGAAGTTTTTTGTGATGCGATATGTTTTGGATGGAAGCTTTTAAACCCACCCTTCGATATGATTTGATTGGCGTCTTATATGGAAGGGTGCGATGAAAATATGGAAAGTTTGGTTTGGTTTTTTTTTTGGCATGGGACGTATGGGTCTAGTGATGAATTAAAACCGGTTTTGGTTTTCAGAGGGAGGGGGGAAATCGGTGGGAGGGAGATCGCTTGGTGGGGCATATATCGATCTCTTGGGGTATACCAACGAACGACGTACAAACTAAGACTAATATTCTGAATATTGTTTTATGCTGCGGGTTGTTTGAAAATACCCAAAAAGAGAGTTATAAACACACACACTTGCTTTTTTGTTTGCAACTCATAGACTTGTTTATTCAGTTCCGAAATTATTTGGTTTGGTTGTGTGGCTATATTGTTTAGCAAGTTATCTGATATTTGTAGTAATTATGTGATTATGAAACATTACCATGTATATTACACATGACGTTTGTCCAAATATATGATACTTGGTGTTTGGTAGACCAAATAAAACTTTAGCTTACGGTGTGCCCAGGCTTTGAAAATTCGCTAGCTCCATCATTGATTACTTTATGCCCATGGCAACTATTACCGTATATTCAGGGAAAACACTCATGTGACCTTTTTATATGATTTTCACTACTTACATTAAATTTTTTTACAAATTATTGTACTACTCACGTGGCATTCTAAACAGCTTTTGTAAAAAAACACAAGGCAAATCTTTTCGAATTGAGGGATAATTAAGATGGAAGCTTTTAAATATTCAATGTACATATGGCATTTTAAAAAGAAAACTCACATCATCCCAATTCTTATTGGTTTTCCTTCTTTTTGAAAGTAATGACAAGTCAGTCTTTAGCTCGGTGTCAATTGTAGATACCAGACCATGGCAAATCCAAAAAACATAAATTGTACTAGTGCAAATGTTTTGTACAGTTTTTCCCGTGTGACTTCTAAGCGTGTATGGTTAGTACGTCTTTCTTAGCATGGCAAATTAAGATTGCATGTGCGCTTTGTTTTCGTTCTCTCTGTCACTTTTGTTTGGCATTTTAAATCTTTTTGTTCCGTACGCTTAGTTCTTCGTTACTTGATGGCAAATTTAGTTTTTCACTTTTTTTTTGAAAAGGAGGATGTATCCCCGGCCTCTGCATCTGGACAATGCATGTAACTAATTTATTAATTATTCACAAAGTCCTTACAGAGGTAATACATCAGTAAACCTAAAGTCACCATCTTGACAACACCTGTCGCTACTCCTATCCCCGTGATGGAGGGGTGCCAAATGTCAGAGTCTAATACCAAACAGACATCACACATGTAGATTATGTGAATTGCACGATGTATTGCTCTCGTGCATAGGCATGTATATATAATGTACAAAGGTGGGCCACGGACCTCAACTATACAAGGAACTAGGAGGCGGGCCCAATACACAATATGCACATAACATATATACTCAACACCCCCCCGCAGTCGAAGCGGCACCGCGGCTGACGCAAAGACTGGATCGGAACTCTTCAAATGACGTCGTAGGCAAGCCCTTGGTCATGATATCTGCAAATTGTTGGGAAGTAGGGACGTGTAAAACACGAATATGGCCAAGGGCCACCTATTCCCGAACAAAGTGAATATCCAACTCAATATGCTTGGTCCGTCGATGATGCACCGGGTTAGCGGAGAGGTAGACCGCCGAGACGTTGTCGCAGTAGACCACCGTGGCACGGTCAACAGGGCAAGAGAGCTCCTGAAGCAGCTGGCGAAGCCACGAACACTCGGCGACGGCGTTGGCCACTGCACGATACTCAGCCTAAGCACTGGAACGAGAGACTGTAGTCTGCCGCTTGGACGACCACGAGATGAGTGAGGGTCCAAGGTAGACACAATAGCCCGAAGTGGAGCGACGAGTGTTAGGGCAGCCCGCCCAGTCTGCATCGGAGTAGGCGGTGAGGGCGGTGTCGGCGGAGGCGTGAAGCGTGACGCCAAGATCCATAGTGCTACAGATATAGTGGAGAATCCGCTTGACGGTAGCCCAATGAACGGCACGAGGAGCATGCATATGAAGACACACCTGCTGCACGGCATACTGGATCTCCGGTCGAGTCAGAGTGAGGTACTGAAGAGCACCAACGATAGACCGATAAAAAGCAGCATCCGAAGCAGGAGAACCATCCGTGGCAGAAAGCTTGGCCTTCGTATCAACAGGCGTGGCGGCGGGCTCGCAGTTAAGCATGCCGGCGCGCTCGAGGAGCTCATGAGCATACTTCCGCTGATGAAGGAAGAAGCCATCCGGACGGCGCACCACCTCGACACCGAGGAGGTAGTGCAAAGGACCCAAGTCCTTGATGGCGAACTCGGCGCGAAGACGAGCCATGAGCTGACTGAGGAGACCAGTTGTACATGTCGTCAGGATGATGTCGTCGACATAGAGCAGCAAGTAGGCCGTGTCAGAGCCCTGATGATAGACAAAGAGCGAGGCGCCTGAGCGGGTAGAGCGGAACCCAAGCTGGTGGAGAAACGCCGCGATGCGTTGGTACCAAGCGCGTGGAGCCTGCTTGAGTCCGTACAAGGACCGTGAAAGTAGGCACACGTGGTCGGGAAGCACCGAGTCAACAAACCCAGTGGGCTGCTGGCAGAAGACCTGCTCCTCGAGGTGACCATGGAGGAAGGCGTTGGAGACGTCCATCTGGTGCACCGGCCAAGCACGGGAGACCGTAAGGTGGAGAACCGTGTGTATCGTGTCGGGTTTAATGACTGGAGCGAAGGTGTCGGTGAAGTCGATGCCAGCATGCCATCGGAAGCCACGAACGACCCAGCGCGCTTTGTAGCGATCAAGGATACCATCAGGACGGAGCTTGTGTTTAAAGACCCACTTACCGGTAATCACATTGGCGTGCCGGGGACGGGGAACAAGCTGCCACGTCCGGTTGCGCAACAGGGCGTCAAACTCCTCTTGCATCGCAGCCATCCAGAGCGGGTCACGAAGAGCGGCTCGAATGGAGGACGGCAACGGCGACGGCTCAGAGGCGGACGCCGCATGGACGTAGTCATCCGAGGCGTAGCTCAAACTCGGGCGAAAAACACTCGTACGGACGCGGGTGACCGGACCGGCCACAGGCGCCGAGGGGGCCTGGGGCGCCGCGGGCGCCAACGTCAGGGGCGCCGGGGGGGCCGCGGGCGCCAACGTCGGGGGCGCCGGGGGGGCGCGGGCACCGAGGGCGCCGCGGGCGCCAACGTCGGGGGCGCTGGGGGCACCGTGGGGGCCGCGGGCGCCAACGTCGGGGGCGCTGGGGGCGCCAGCGCCGCGGCTGTAGGAGGCGTCGCATGCGGAGGGCGCGCCTCAAAGCCAGGCGGCGGGCCAAGAGAGGCGCGAGCGCCCTGCGAGAGGCATCGAGGAGCCCGTGTCACCAGTGGCGGGAGGAGCAGCCGGGGGTACCTGGTGAAACGGAAACACATACTCATCAAAGTAAACGTGTCGGGAAGTGAACACACAGTGGGACATGGGATCGTAGCACCGATATCCCTTGGAGTTGGAGGGGTACCCGATGAAGATGCAAGCGACAGATCGAGGTGTAAGCTTGTGAGAAGCAATGTCGGTAGTGCTGGGATAGCAAAGGCACCCAAAAATACGCAAGCCATCATAAGATGGGGGCGTACCAAAGAGAAGATGGTGAGGTGCGTAGTTCCACCGTGGGCGGCAGGGTCTAATGTTAAGGAGAAGTGATGCAGTGACGAGTGCGTCCGGCCAGAAACGAGGCGGCACGTTAGCATGAAACAGGAGCGTTCGAACGCAGTCGTTCAGAGTGCGAAGGACGCGTTCGGCTCAACCGTTCTGCTGTGAAGTATACGGGCATGTGAGACGAAAAACTGTGCCGTGATGCGACAGAAAAGTGCGGAAAGCAAGGTTGTCGAACTCTTTTCCATTGTCAGTCTGAAGAGCAAGGATGGGACGCCCAAACTGCGTGCGGACATAGGAGTAAAAAGCCGTCAAGGTAGAGAGTGCATCCGACTTTCTGCGCAAAGGAAAAGTCCACACATAGTGAGAATATCAAAAATGACCAGATAATATAAATAGCCCGAGTTATTAGGAACCTGAGAGGTCCACACATCGCTATGAATCAACTGAAAAGGAAAAGAAGCAATGGTGGTGGAATTATTAAATGGCAGGCGAACGTGTTTGCCGACTCGACGGGCATGACAAGTGTGATCCTCGATCTTATTGCAAGTGAAACTGAAACTCTTAAGAATATGACGAAGTGTGATGGGGTTAGGGTGACCTAAGCGAGCGTGCCAGAGATCAACTCCAGCGGAGAGAGCGACCGGTGCGGTGGTGGTGGATGAGGGCGAATGCACCGGATATAGCTCGTCGGGACTGTCACATCGGTGAAGTACCATCCTGGTTCGAGCGTCCTTGACACTAAAACCAAACTCGTCAAATTCAACAGTGACAGGGTTTTCACGAGTGAAATAACGAACGGAGATAAGATTCTTAATAAGATGAGGAGACACAAGTATGTTAGACAAAGATAAAGGCGTAGAAGTAGAAGGAAAAGAAGTGTGCCCAACATGTGCGATAGGAAGTGTGGAACCGTCGCCGACAATGATGCGGCGGTCGGTGGAGACAGGAGTGAAGGAGGCAAGATTACTAAGATGAGCAAACATGTGAGCCGTAGCACCAGTGTCCATGTACCAATCACCACCTCCAGTGTAGTTATTCGGCGTAGGAGCGGCATGCAGCCCGGTGCGGAACACCGGGTTCCAGGGCGCCGGTGGCAGGGTCGGTGAGGGAGACGGAGGCGCCATGGGGAAGCCGTAATCGCCGCTTAGCTGCGGCGGTGGGTACTCTCCATACGGCCGCGGAGCCGCGTAGTATGCATGAGGTGCAGGAGGGGCGGGAGGCCCGTACGGTGTGGATAGTAGCCCCGGCGGCAATTACGGTGCTGGGTAGGTCGGATGATCCACCGAAAAAACCTGCTGGCCCGCTGACGACCCCACCAATATCCGGAAGACATGTACGCGGGCGAAGCTCTGTACGCCCCGTACGTGGAAACGAGTGCGTGGGGAGCTGCATCGGAGGGCGCCGGCGGCAGGGCGATGACGGACTGGCTAAAGAGCGCCGGCGGCGGAGCCGCGACAGAGGGTGCCGGCGGCGGGACGGCGGTAGCAGCGGCGGACGGTCCGGTTGACGCCATTGCTGACGATGTGCCTTGCTGCATGGCGAGTGACGCCATTGCTGACGATGTGCCCCGTGGGCGACGCGCCTGGTTGCATCGCGGGCTGCATGGCGCCGTACACGTAGCGATGCATGGCACTGTATAAAGCTGTAGGCGCTGCTGGCCCCGCGGGCGACGCGCCGTATGGCCCTGCTGGCGATGCGCCTTGCTGCATGGCGGGTGACGAGCCGTATGGCGGGCGAGGCGAAGCTAGCAAGCGGGCGACGCGATGCTACACGGAGGACTTGAGAAAGCAATCGGATTTCAAAGAACGAGTTGATTTGTGGAATTGCTCACGTACTAGAAGTACTGTTACTAATGCCCAATAGTTTGACTGGGTCTTCACGTGGAGCTGGCGATGCGGGGCGTTGTGGGGATTGCCTAGCGATGCAAAGCGCGGCTAGCAAGTGTGAGCGGTGCGGTGGCAGTACGGGTGCGGCCGCGCGGGAGGGAAGCAGGCGGACGGCTCGAAGGGAGCGGCGGCCTGCGGATGGATGCAGCGGCGCGGGAGGAAGGGGACGCGCGGCGGCAAGGAGGAGCGGCGGCGGCCGGCGCAGGAGGTGCGCACGGGCGGTGGCGGCGTGGCGGCGGCGGCGCGTGAGGAGGTGCGCGGCGGCGGCAGCGGAAGACTAGGTTTAGAACCTAATAACTGATATCATGTAGATTATGTGAATTGCACGATGTATTGCTCTCGTATATAGGCACGTATGTATAATGTACAAAGGTGGGCCACGGACCTCAACTAAAAAAAACTAGAAGGCGGGCCCAATACACAATATGCACATAACATATATACTCAACAACACCAACATCTAATTAACATCTAATGCCGGATGCCCCATCCAAGCCATATACCTGGACTGGGTTACACACCGGTCCGGCGCACTTTCACTGGGCACCACATGCGCATGCTGCAATGGTCGTCATCTCCTTCACCCACCTATCCATCCTCAGATCAGATACTGACGCATCGACCTTGACAGGCCTCTCTGTCATGGATGGCAAATTTAGTTTTTATGTGCCTTCCCTGGACTTAGCATTGTTTTGTCAAACCGGTATGGCTATGCATCATGCAAATTTATGCTCTCCTATCATGGCAAATTCTATGTTGTACGATCGAGCAAACCTGCCGTCCTAAAATATTGATCTCTCCCTGTTGTAATAAACTACAGTACGATCGAGCAAACCGCTACAAGCCGGGTGAGGTGAGATGTGCGCAGACGTCTAACTAGGTAGCTCCGCCTCGGCCCCCTGCTGGTTTCCCAAGAGCTGCATGCATGCGGACAGCGACCCGCTCGTCCACATCGCGGCCATATCCTTTCCTATGGCTGCATGCATGCGACTCAATCGTAGTACAGCTGCATCCGCGACTCTGTGCGAAAGATATACTTTGCCATATATATCGCCAACCTCCTGCGCTCATCATCAATGGAGCATATCCAACGCCGAGAGCCATGTCATGGTTGCTGCTTCTCTGCTTAGTCGCCGCCGGCATATTGCAAGCTCCTGCGCAGCCAAACCCAGCAGGTATATATGCCGCTGAATGTACATTTACTTATGTCTATACTCCCTACTTTGACATTTTTGACGCAAATTACCCAGCAAGTATATATATATATATATATATATATATATATATGCTGGTGAAATGTTCGCTAAATGGGGTAGTCTAAATGAGAAGTTGTTAAATAGAGTAATTAGCATACAAAATTATCATAGCACAGGTGAAAACTTGAGATCGTTTTTTTTTTTTTGACTCATACTGAAGCATCAAATACAAACACTATAATAAACACACACGTCCGACCTATGCATAACTAGAATGCACATAGTCAATACCATGGTTTGTACTGCATGCATGCAGGTTTCATAAGCATAGACTGCGGTCTCCCGGGAGAGACGGGCTACGTGAACAACATCACCACTCTATCCTACACCACGGACGCCAGCTTCATTGACGCCTACGCCGGCTCAAACCACAACATCTCAACTAAGTACATGACCTCGACACTACCCAACAACTGGTGGTACACCCTGCGCAGCTTCCCCAGTGGGGCGCGCAACTGCTACACTCTCGGATTGCTCATGCCTGGGCTCAAATACCTGATCCGCGCCAAGTTC
This sequence comes from Triticum urartu, assembly GCF_003073215.2. NCBI lineage: Eukaryota > Viridiplantae > Streptophyta > Magnoliopsida > Poales > Poaceae > Triticum > Triticum urartu. The sequence goes on from NC_053025.1 coordinate 5,466,253, forward strand.
TTGTACGGCAACTACGATGGCCTCGATAGGCTACCTATCTCCTTTGACCTCTACGTGGGTGTTGACTTTTGGATGAGGGTGAACATCCAAGTATCCGGCAGGTGGGTGTTGGCGGAGGCCATCGTGATGGTGTCGCGTGATTCCCTACAGGTTTGCCTTGTGAACACGGGTGGCGGGGTGCCATTCATCTCTGCGCTAGATCTGAGGCCGCTGAGGAACAAAATCTACCCACAAGCCAACATGACACATGGCCTGGTTCTGGTCAACAGGATCAACTTCGGACCATACGATGGAAGTGCTGCTATCAGGTGAGAGTAAAATCTTAATTACTCTTATCACAAAATGCAATTGATCGATTGTTTCAACAGGTACCCTGATGATCCTTTCGACCGCATGTGGTTCCCTGCTTCTGGCGGTGCAACAGCTTACTGGGATGAGATATCAACGGAGATGAAGGTGGAAATTGGTGACGACCAATTCCAGCCACCCCAGGCAGTGATGCAGACGGCCATCACGCCGAAGAACTTCTCCAGCAACATAGAGTTCACCATGGACCTCCAGGGTTCCCCTAGTTACTGGTCCCTGGGGTACATTGAAATGATGTACTTCTCTGAACTAAAATCTCTCCCCAATAATACACTACGACAGTACACCATCTACCGGAATGGAGAAGAGACCACAACAGCCTACACTCCGCCGTACCTTGACGATGGTTACACCTACTCAGCTGAGCCATTTCATGCCAGACAGTACTTGTTGTCCATCAACGCCACGGCTAACTCAACGATGCCGCCCATCATAAACGCCCTCGAGCTATTCTCCATCATTCCAACCACCACCTTGGGCACCAACTCACAGGACGGTGCGGTCATACACACATACATGAGCTATCTAGCTCACTGGTCATTATCCTCTATGCATGTTATGTTACTGAAAATTTATCTTTGGTTTTTATTTTAGCAGTGTCTGCCATCATGACCATCAAGGAGAGGTACCAGGTGCAGAAGAATTGGATGGGTGACCCATGCGTTCCCGATACTATGGTCTGGGATGGCCTAACATGCATCTATGCCAGTTCCAAGCCCCCAATTATCTCAAACATGTAAGTAATTTATATCTCTACTCTACTCAGTTATGTTGTGATGTTGTGTCATAAAACTGATTAGCTGCTTTGATGTTAATATGTAGAAATGTCTCCTTCAGTGGTCTGAATTATACTATATCACCTGATTTTGCAAATCTCACGGATGTCCGACACTTGTACGTTATTTCTGATACTCGTACTTCTACCCTTACTTGTACAATTCTTTTTGGCAAAAGTGGTAAAAGGAATATTCGGTCTATATGTTGCAGGGATCTGTCAAACAACAACTTGATAGGTTCAATTCCAGACACCCTTTCACAATTACCGTCATTAATATTTTTGTAAGATTCACAACTATTGTGATCCAGTTGATTTGAATGTTCCCATGTTGTTTCTTTTCACTCATGACAATATTCTTTATTTTCTGTAGAGATCTCTCAAACAACAAGCTCAGTGGATCAATTCCCTTTGGACTTCTAAAAAAAGTTCAAGATGGCTCCTTGGATCTAAGGTGATTTCCCTCTGTTATTTCTGATAGCATCCAACCTGGTTCCCAGTAAGTTCGACTAAGTAACTTCATTTCATTTCCTTGTAGATATGGCAACAATCCTGACCTCTGTTCTAATGGGAATACATGCCATCCTACTGAAGGAGATAACAAACTAGCTATCCACATAGTAGTTCCAGTAGTTGTTATTGTGGCATTAGTGTTAGTGGCAATACTATGTTTTTGGTTACAAAGAAAAAGAAAGGAAGGTGAGTCTTTGGAATGAGGACAAAATTCTCTGCCCCCCGTCCCCATTTGTGAAAATGCATCATTGATGTTTGTTATGGCATGTGTTGCCGACATAGGATCAATCAGAAACCCTGTGAAGGTGACGAATGACGGCGACTGGATTATTTCACTTCCACTTGAGAACCGTCAGTTCACATACATGGAACTGGAGGTGATTACGAACAACTTCCAACGACCGCTTGGAAGAGGAGGGTTTGGGTACGTCTTTCATGGCTCCCTGGAGAAGGGTACTGAGGTGGCAGTAAAGTTAAGGTCTCATTCTTCAAATCAGGGCGTCAAAGAGTTCCTTGCAGAGGTAGTTCTTGTTGGTAGACAGAAATTCGTACCAAGAAATTTCACTAACTCGTGATCTCTTGTCCAGGCTCATGTTTTAACACTTATTCATCACAAGAATCTTATGTCCATGATTGGTTACTGTAACGATGGGGGGCACATGGCACTTGTCTATGAGTACATGCCTCAAGGATCCCTAAAAGAGCATATTGCAGGTATGTATCTTGTGAATTTAACAATATAGCTTTAGAATTTGATCAGTATCTGCAATTTGAAGGGCAAACTGACCACCTGAATTTTCATTTAAGCCGAAGACCGACAACCTCAAAATACAAGGTTTTATCTCCTAGTTAGAGATGCGAGAGTCGATGCCATAAGCATAGTATTGATATATGACCCTTTTAAGTACCCATTGGTCTGAAATTTACAATGTCTATATATACTTGAAGGAGAAGACGGCAACATGCCATGCTTACCCTGGGAACGAAGACTTCGAGTAGCACTTGAAACGGCACAAGGTACACCATTGAAAATGCAGTGACCCACTGTTGAACACGTTGTGCTTGAAGAATCTTGAGCATTGGCTAGACTGGTGATGTGCAGGACTGGAGTACCTTCACAAGGGATGTAGCCCACCTATAATTCACAGGGATGTGAAAACCACCAACATCTTGTTAAACGCAAGGATGGAGGCCAAGATTGCCGATTTTGGCTTGTCCAAGGCTTTCAACTGCGAGGATGACACCCACGTATCAACTAACACATTTGCAGGCACACTTGGATATGCAGCTCCAGAGTACGTCGATCTCTTCCGCTCTCCTCCAAAATAACCTCTATGCATGAAGTGTTTTTCTGAGTGAACGCACATGCATACAGGTATCAAAGAACAATGCAGCCGTCGACCAAGAGTGACGTGTACAGCTTTGGTGTTGTGCTGCTAGAGCTCGTCACTGGGAAGCCAGCCATCGTACGCAATCCCGAGTCCATCCCCCTCATCAACTGGGCACGACAGCGGCTTGCATGGGGCGACATTGAGGGTGTGGTGGACACACGTATGCAAGGTGATCATGACATCAATGCTGTTTGGAAGACTACGGAGATTGCACTCAAGTGCACTGAGCAATCGCCCCTGCAACGGCCCTCCATGACTGATGTCGTGATGCAGCTACAGGAGTGCCTCGACCTCGAGGAAGGCTTCGAACGAGGTGACAATGGATTCTACACCCATAGTAGCAATGGTGGAATGAACCCAAACATGGGTTACAACATTACCACTAACCAATCCACTGATGTGAGCCAGAATAACGCTGCTTTGAGATAAAGCATGATTATAGTAGAGGGTCACCAGTGGATACATGTCTTGCAGCTACACGATGAAGGAATCTTTGCCAATCCTGTCCAATAGCCACCATGAATTCTCTTCTTGCATGATCAGATTTCTATGAGATTTTTAAACATGCTTTCTATTCTTAAGTGAGTAATGTTCTTACCATATGAAGTGCCTACTTCAATTATTTTCCACGTAAGTTCCCCTCAGTTTGTGAATCTTTTCTGAATTAACTCCTCGGTATCCATACTTCGAATCAGCCTCATTCAGACTCAGAACTGAAAAGCACATTGTGGATATGATATTCAGGATCATAGCTTAGAGAGCTACCAGTCAGGGGTGCTACACTGCTTCAATTTCTCTTGCGTAGTTTCGAAAAAAAAGTTAGTCAAGTGGATCGCGGAGGTGAATGCATTTTAGGCGGACAAGACCGCAGCCCATGGGGAGAGAAGTCGTGGGAAAAGGAATGTGCACTCGACGAAGCGGTTTCCAATTGCACACGATGTTGGGCATAATCAGATTGCTCGATATGGGATTTGATAGCGTGTCAACTAATTCGGCATAGCCAAACCAAACACGATTTCATGTTATCTTTTATCTCTGTAAATGATTTTATGTTAGAAGCCAACGAAACAAACACGTAAGTGCTGACGTTTCACTCAACCATGCAAGCCATGTTTAACTTCACCTGGCATATGTATTAAGGGGGAAAAGCTGCTTCTTTATTTTACATCAACCAAATCGCCACCACAGTAACCATGCTACAGCTACTCAAGTGCAAGCTGCAAATTCTTTTCATTCTAACTCTTTTCAGAAAATGAGGGTTACCCCCGGCCTCTGCATCACGCGATGCACATAGCCATTTTATTTATCAAAGTAGCCACTCCTTTCATTCTAACTGGATGGTGCATCAGAATTGGGAGCCCTTTTTTGGTGGCAGGTAAAGAGGGGTTGGCCTCTACGTTATTTCGCCTTGATCAGCTGAAGCTAGAGACCCCCATCATCAAGAAGAATCCGCCTCTCGTGAACAAAACAAAACAGGGTTGCAGATTGTTTAGCGAGTTTTGGAAGTAGCAGGGACAGCACTGTGTGTTGGCTTAACCAACCTCCCCCTTGTATTGTTGAACTAGTTGCTACCGATTGTAATCCTGTGAATCTGAAATAAATACCCTACTTTTCATCGTGAAAGAAAAAAAAGGAATCCGCCAAATCCATTTCATGAGTATCCCTGTATGTTTGTCCTCCACGAGTCCATAATACTTGCTCCTTTGGTTTATAGATGTGAGCCCATTTAATCTGGTCTCGTTATATAAGAGCACATCTACAGTCGGACATTTGCCAAAAAAAATTACAGTAGGACATGTCAAATGCAGCCCCTCATATGTCCGCGGACACGTCCGGACGTGTTCGTGAAAAGTGACTAGACAGTCTTTAAATCCACGCGTCCATAGCAGCGTATCTCATCGGCACCCTACATCCATACGAAATCATGCAACATAGAATGTAGATCACCATACGGGCAAAATCGACAAGATCAGTCATAGTTCACATATAAACATCTACCAATAGCAAGCGGGCGTAAATTCACATATAAACATCACCAAAAGATCGGTCATAGTTTACACAGTTCAAAACTACCCGGCAAATGCTAACTAGATACTAAGAGGTAGATACTACGAGCTAGATATGAGAAGGGGCAGCTTCATCACTTCCTCATCCGCCCTTTGCCCTTCTTGTTGTCCCGCTATTGTAGGCGTCCGCGACAGAAGGTGGGTCGATGTCGGAGCGGAGTTGGACCCGTCATCGTCGGAGGAATCGGAGATGACAACGTAGCCCTGCAAGCGCCCGATGATGCGGTCATGTCTGTGCATGAGGTTGGCCACCCCTGCCGCCTCCGCCGCTACCCCTGTCGCCTCTCGCTCGGACTGCTCAATGCCGAGCCAGAGCTGCTTGGCATTGTTCCTCCGGAGTCGTTAGGCGTCCGTCTCCGTCGTGGTAAGTGACCGATGGTACACGCACTGGAGGAAACGCTCATCCTCCTCGGGCACCGGCATCACGTGGCGGCGGACTGCACAACCGCATCGGACACGGCCCAATCTTCCTTGCCCTCTTCCTCCCACGGCGGGTGGCGCGTGACTGTGATTCCGGAGTCCGCACGTGGTGCCGGCGGAGCGGGAACTAGAACCCACCGCTATCCGCGCGAAGCAGGGGCCGAAGATTGAGGAGGCTGTCAGACGGGCGACGCCGATTGAGCTGCCCTCGCAGATACACGCACGGGGCGGGAAGGGCCGGCGCTGGCATTGGCGCTGCGGCGACGGGCGGCATCGCACCAGAATCGGAGCTACCGCATTTCTCGACCCGCGAGCGCTCCAGCGCGATACAGACCGCCAACTCGTCCTCGTCTCTGGAGCAGCCGTCAGAGTGGCCGCCGGCGCTGGGATTGGACGGATTAGAAAAAGGCGAGCAGAGCAGAGTAAAGTGGAATGAAGTGAGCCTAGAGCTTGCTCCGGAAAGAGATTTTGTGGGGTCGGGTGGTCGGACGGACGTGGCGTATGCGCCCGGGCGTGCCCGGACTGCCTCATACTGCCTTAGATTTGGGCTGGATATGAGGGGTGCCGGCCAGCCGGACGTTTGAGGCTGGTTTGGAGCGTCCGGTTGGGTAGCATTTTCGTCATTTGTCAGTGATCGATCCGTCCGTCCGCCCGGGCGTTTGAGACGGGTTTGAGACACCCGGCTGTACAACTAACAGAGTTCTTTTTACATGAACAGAGTTTGTTTTTGCCCTCAAAAAATAGTGAAAAATAACAAGCCCTAATCTTGTGTGGGACCCATGTGCTAGAGACTGGAGAGCAGGCTCAGTGGCCAGCCAAGAAAGCCATAGCCCGGAGCTTAGATTAGCCATGTCTCTCGCGCCTCCTCTGCTCCGCCTCCGCGCCCCCCGCCCCGACGCCGCCCTCTCCGCCGCTGTCCCGTCCCGCCCTCTCCCTGGATGCCTCGCCATCGGGCGGGGTCTCGGCTCCGGCCGCGCCTACTGCCTCTTCTCCGGCGCCGGCGCCGGCCGCCGGAAGCAGGTGCGCGCAGCATCCGTCTCTTTACCGAATCAATCATCTTCCGTGAGCAAGATCTGGCCGGGTTTTAGATTTTTTTTTTCTGGGTTCAGATTTTGGACTGATGGCTGTATTCGGTGGCTGCGCGGAGACATAACCTGCTAAATGCTAGCATCGACATTGTTCCTGTCTACGTAGTTAATAATCTTAATCCTGCATTGGGTTAGCAGTCGAGGCTGATATTGGATTGCTGGAACACATTCAGAATGATGGATTGATGAGTGATGTTTTTTAATCTTGTAAGAACATGGCCAAACAGAATCAGGATTCCTGCAAGTACCTTGTTGGTTGAGATTTGATGGTTGCAGACAGCCTGAATTTTCTCAACTGTGCACTGTTAAGTAGTAGGAGTATTAAACTGCCCTCTTTGATTTGTGATAGGCATTGCTGGACTGCGTTCTCGATAAGTATATGTTTGGTGTTTATTCCTGCGAGAATCCAGTGTTACTCGCAATCTTCAATGGTTAAACAGCCAGAGCAACAAAAATATCGACAAGCTGTGTCCTTTCCTTGCAGGAGGAAGCTAGGAGAGGGCTGGAGAGTGCCGTAGACCAGAACAAGACGGGGTTTGGGACATGGGGCGTGGAAACTGATACAAGGCGGCGAAGAGACCGGCGTGGTGGCCCTGGTCCTGCTGCCGGTGGTGGTGGCAGGGGAAGGTCTGGAGGAGGAGGAGGCGGAGGCAGAGGTGGTTGGTTCAGGTGGTTTAGCAGCGGAGGCTTCTGGGACGCGGCGAAGCAGACCGTTCTGACGATCCTTGGCATTATCGCGGTGGTAAGCGGGGAATGTCCTGTGTTACTATGCCTAGTCCTTTTTGTAAAACATTATATAGTAGTGCTAACACTTGCTCAACTTTGCATTGCAGGTCTTCCTCATCGCGAATTTCAACGTGCTTCTGGGGGCTGCCGTCTATCCGCTGCTGGTTGTGCTGCGGCAAATACGGCGCGCAATCACCTTTGCAGCTTACTGTGTTTCTCGGGCCATGTCGGCGCCCGCTTCCAGGCCGAAGCCAACTCCTGTAGACAGCGCTGAAGTGGTGGCTGCAGCGCCTGTCAAAGAAAGAGCCAGAATGTCTGCAGCAGAAAGAGTTGTTGCAAAATGGCGTTCGGACTGAATTAGAGGACATTTCAATGCCTTGCGAGTTATAGTTATACTGTTTTTTGGCTGGTCAGATAATTTTGATACCATGACTGTACAAGTTCTGTTTCTTTTTTTCGAGAAAGTGGTGGGAGCAGAGACTTTATATTAGAAGTAGATGGTGTTACAGCTATTTATATTTGAATGGGTTAATTATAAGCACTATTTCTTTGGAAATTCCACATTTACTTGTAGCTCGTGGTTTGATTTGAGCTATGGACTTGAGTGGTGATATATATATCGTTATACAGGCAGCTTTCAACAGCAGCAGACTAAGTCTGCCAAGTCTGAACTCTGAGAATGTTTTCAGTTCATGTTCAACTTTGATCCTGTTTCCAGTTAATGTTCCGAGCAACTTTCCTGTGTGAATCCAAGAAGCTTCAGTTAAGAAGCTCTCTGAAGCCTGTGTTTCATTGTACATATTCGGTCTATTTGGGCCGAATGTCAGGCTGATCATAAATATACCTTAGTTCAAGCTATGATGCTGATTTGTGTGCTGCACCATCGTCTATATCTTTGATTTCAAACACTTTAATGTCAAATCAAATACATATTTCCTTTTTTTACGACAGTACACATTGACAGGTTAAGCATGTACTTAATTTTTGTATCAGAAGAACAAGATGTGCAATGAGCAGTTGCACTGGAGATTGTGCAAAGAGAAACAACAGCTTATATTGCATATTATTAGAGAGATTGCTGTGTCAATCTCAGAAACTCACTGAAAGCTGCAGGTTATATTGCAAATTCAGGCTATCGAGTCAAGTTTCAGACTGATCATGAGTAGACCCCAAATTTCAGTTATGATGTTGATTTGTGTGCTGCATCATAGATCATATCTTTGGTTTCAAGCATTTACAGCGCAAATTATAAACATTTTTTCTTTCTTTGTGACAGTACACATTGACAGATCAGAACAAGATGTGCAGTGAGCAATTCCACTAGAGATTGTGCATAGAAAACCAGCAGCTTCCAATCAACTTATTCATGTGCTGCCATTAACCCAAAAACAGTATATTTCACCAAAGGTGGTAATTTAAATAGCACCAAGAAGAGGTTTCTAATTTGAGCTAGCATAGCTGACGATGTTTGGAACGAAAACATGAGTCACTGCATACATCATGATACCAAGTACACAGCAGTTCTGCATCTAGAGACATCACGAAAGAGAGCACAAGGGGCATACTGCTAAGAAGTATACACCCACTAATGTGATTCAGATTCAGCCTATCATAAGGTCAGAAAAACTAATCCTCCCCCGCATTGGCTTCATCGGCTGCACCATTTTGCTCTTCGGGCACTGCCTCTTTATCCAGTTTCCTCTTATTTTCAGATTGCTTCTTGCCTGATGCTGGTTTCCGGGCTGCGTTTCTGCTTCTGAACTCTGAAACAGAAACAGGGCAAAAAGGGCGGCCGTGAGAGCTTGTATAAGATGGACGGTAGAAAAATCTTACTAGTTTGTTTCCAAATTAATTCTAAGAGGAAGCAGAAAGGATTGAGTGCAATCCAATAAACACAAATGTTCGTTTGAACACCATTGCATCTAAATACAATAGCTATTATCAACTCCAAGTTCTGCTCTCGAATCCCAGATTCATGCAGTTCCTAATTCATAACGCATAAGGATATTAATCAGTCAAAGAAATTCCATTGTCGTTAACAACTTCTGTTTACACTCCCAGATTCTCTAAGCCAACAATCTAAATCACCTAGCCACTGCACACTTCATTTACATTACTGCATAGAGTTAGACATGCAGCATATAAACTCCAAGCACATACACTTGATGGGCACAGCTGAAGAACAAGAACATCAGACTGCAACAGAACACTTGCATAAGATGGACGGTACAGAAATCTTACTAAAGGCAGAGGATGGTGGAACGAGTTTGTTTCTAAATTAATTGTACCCAGATGCGGAAAGTATTTAATCCAATAAACCCAAATGTTCTTCTGAACACAATTGCGTCTAAATCCAATACGTAGCTATTATCAACTTGTACTTATGCTCTCGGATCCCAGATTCATACAACTCCTCATTGGTAAGGATGGTAATCAGTCAAAGAAGTTCCAATGCCTTGAACAGCTTGTATTTATGCTCTTGTATTCTCTAAGTTGAAGATCTAAAGAAATGAGCCACTGCACACTTCATTTACATTATTGCGTAGAGTTATATTATATCCATACAGCATCTAAAGTCCTAAACTCAAAGAACATATTCTTGATGGGCACAACTGAGCAAGAACAGCAGACTGTAACATAATGGAGGATACAAATACTACCTCCGTCCCAAATTATAAGACGTTTTGTTAGGCTATTTTAGTCTATCAAAGCATCTTATAATTGGAACAGGGGAAGTAGAAAACAACACTGACCTTCCAGAGCAGTCCTCAGGGGCTCTACAAACTCGGGGAACTCGATCTCATCGAGCGCCTTGAAGACGTCCTCGGCGTTGATCGTCTGCCTCTTTCCGTCCTTGCACACATCATTAGCCCTGCAGAAAAGACCACACATGTTTACTATCATCATCCCAGAAGCATCACCAGCACAGGGAGAGGCCCAAAATTATGCTGAAGCTATGGATTCCTTGTGCATTCCATCGGTTCGCTCTCGCCGGCTCTCCCCTCAGCCCCACAGCAGAGCAAATAGCTGAAGAACTATGTCAGCAATGCAGATTCTGAACCAGTACTAACCTGATGCCAAGAAATTAACTACTACCGCTGTCTTCCCCCAATACCCCCAAACATTTCAGACAAGCATCAAATTCGTCACTCGAATCGACCCAGTAAATCGAATATGTCAATGCCAAGTAATTTACCGCTGATTTCTCCCCCCAAACCACCCAAACATTTCACATAGGCAACAAATTCGTCACCCGGATCCACCCAACAAACCAAATCAATCATGGCCACTCGCAGGAATCAACCAGAGCAAGAATCAGGGGAAGGAAGAAATGGAGGTTGGGGGAATCAAACGCACGTGGCGGAGAGGTAGTGGATGAAGATGCGGGCGCTCTCGGCGAAGGCGGCCATGGCGTCCTTGTTCACAATCACCTCGGCCCCTCCCTCTGCCCCCTCGCCGCCGGACGCGGCCCGGGCCAGCTTGTCCTTGACCAGCCGCCGCACGATGGCCTTGGGCAGCTCCTCCACCTCCGCCTCCGCCATCGCCGGCACCGGCGCGGCCGCGGCCGCAGCCGCAGGCTTCTTGGCCTTGGACCCCTCCCCCTCCTCGGCGGCCGCAGCCGCGGGCTTAGGCTTCTTGGCCTTGTTGGCCTTGGCCCCCTCCCGCTCCTCGGCGGCCGCGGCCGCAGCCTTAGGCTTCTTGGCCTTGGTCTTGGGCTTGGACCCCTCGCCCTGGGCGGCCGCCTCCGGCTCCTTGGCCTCCCCCGCCATGGATCCTCGCGCTGCTGCTGTGCTGGCCGGTGAGACGAACGGCGGTAGAGAAGAGGAAGGAGGAGGGGAAACCCTAGCCGGCAAAATCTTGGCGCGCTCCACTTTCCCCATTTCCCGCCATGGCTGGCCTTAATGTGGTCGAGCTCGAGGTATTGCTGGGCCTCGTGGGCCGGGCTGGGGAGGGGGATAGGCCCAGGAGCAAAAAGGAAGAGGCCCAGAAGGAAGGGGGAAAAATGGGGGGGTGTTCCGAGAATCGAACTCGGGACCTCTCGCACCCGAAGCGAGAATCATACCACTAGACCAAACACCCTGATTCGTCCTTTCTTAACGATGCTAGTTCTCTTATGCCTATCGTTGTCAGTGATCACCAAGAAAAACTCTGCATTTTCTTATCTTAGGGTAATGGGGGGAAATGGAAACTTGCCAATAAATGCGTGAAAAATGCGATCCTATTTTCATTTTTTGTACTGATTATACATGATCATCTAAGTAAACACGCGGTGGAATGTCGACAGTTGTCATTATTGTTCCGCCGACCATCAGGTCGTGAGGCTTTTCCATGGGATGTTTTTGATTTGCATTCTCATCTCTTAGAAAGACGTCGGGATAAGCTATCTCAGTGTCCACAACAGCACATGCGTTGGTTTGTGTCGGTCGGAGGTCCATAAGATCATGGCCAGCCTTTCGCCCCAATTCAACGCGAGAAGGGTTTTTCTCGATGGGTTCAAGGCCGGCATTCGTTTCCTCTGGGTGGAAAGAAGAAGATTGTTGGTAACTTTTTATTATGTTGCACTTTTCATTGTCGTGACAACAATTAGCCTTTCCATCCTATTTTAGTTTTTGTTTAACCTGCTTTGCCTACTTTCATTTCTAGTTCTTCACATTACATGATAAAATAAACACATCACGTCACAATCTAGAAAACCCAAACCCAACCTTCAGAGAAACACTCAACACCTTGAAAAATATGAAGATGTTAGATTTTCATGCATGAGAGGTAGCCGCACAGCATGCACATGGCGTGAGCCTAGAGCACATTGGTGAGGGATTCGAGTTTCCTTACACATGATAAACTGTCCTATATGCCCTTCTTTATATAATACTATATTGAGAAACCAAAACCTCTACTATTAAAGGGGAGTTTGCGGTCGTGATATTTAGGTGGTACGTTGTTTAGTCGCCTTCATCGTTTCCTCCCACCTCTCCCTAGCTTGTGCACATGAAACAAGAGGAAACTTCCTCTCCTCTCGTTTCCAATTTCTCTATACCAAATCAAATGTAAGATTCGCGATCAATGGCTAGGTATAACTCCTGCTCACACACCGCCACCACCCTCGCCCTTCACCACCCTCCTGATTGCACGCTACACCGTAGCCACTCAGCCAACCTCTTCTTTCTTCACTGGACTTGGCCATGGCGGTGAGGGCCGACACCTCACCCTCTCGTGTTCTCGCCTTTGAGCCTTGATTCGCTTCTGCCCTCCATCCATTTGCTCCAAGACGGCTTCCGCAACGCAAAGCAAAGTCAGCAACCCCTCAACGAAGCCCTCATCGAGGTCTACTCGGCTTCAATTCATCTCTCATCGGAGCCATCAATGGTGAATCGAAGACCAAACCCGCCAACCCGCGACGATGCGCTTAAAGTGGCTTAGCTAGATTTCATATTTTGTTTTGGATTCGGTACTAGTAGCTTAACATCTGCAGGAACAAGAGGGCCATAGGATAGGCTGGCTAGCTCCAGCTCACCCACTTCATCCCGCAACCATCGTCGCCCTCCACGCCATCATGCCAGCTTTCAAGATTTGGATCTATGGAAGGCGTGAACTATGTGAAGAGGGTGCATCCTTTATTAGAATTTGACGGGTCATCTTCATCGTAGGCCGTTGCGGCGAGGAAGTGTGTGACGGAGTAGATGGGAGTACAAGGACGCGCGTGGAAGGCCAAAAATTCGGACTTACTTACATGCTTTTCCTCCATTAAAGACATTCTCACAGGTGTGTCAATCTTGATCCGTTTGATGTCTTTGTGCACTTGGAACAAAATATTCCGCCTGGCCGATGGCAAACGCACATATAGCAAACTTGGCTTGCCTTGAGATGAATTGAATCTGGTTGCAGCGGGGCTAGGCGACAGATGGATTGATTGATCGACTAGCTATTGGAAATATGCCCTAGAGGCAATAATAAATTAGTTATTATTATATTTCCTTGTTCATGATAATCGTTTATTATCCATGCTATAATTGTATTGATAGGAAACTCAGATACATGTGTGGATACATAGACAACACCATGTCCCTAGTAAGCCTCTAGTTGACTAGCTCGTTGATCAATAGATGGTTACGGTTTCCTGACCATGGACATTGGATGTCATTGATAACGGGATCACATCATTAGGAGAATGATGTGATGGACAAGACCTAATCCTAAGCATAGCACTAGATCGTGTAGTTCGTATGCTAAAGCTTTTCTAATGTCAAGTATCATTTCCTTAGACCATGAGATTGTGCAACTCCCGGATACCGTAGGAGTGTTTTGGGTGTACCAAACGTCACAACGTAACTGGTTGGCTATAAAGGTACACTACAGGTATCTCCGAAAGTGTCTGTTGGGTTGGCACGAATCGAGACTGGGATTTGTCACTCCGTGTAAACGGAGAGGTATCTCTGGGCCCACTCGGTAGGACATCATCATAATGTGCACAATGTGATCAAGGAGTTGATCGCGGGATGATGTGTTACGGAACGAGTAAAGAGACTTGCCGGTAACGAGATTGAACAAGGTATCGGGATACCGACGATCGAATCTCGGGCAAGTATCGTACCGCTAGACAAAGGGAATTGTATACGGGATTGATTAAGTCCTTGACATCGTGGTTCATCCGATGAGATCATCATGGAACATGTGGGAGCCAACATGGGTATCCAGATCCCGCTGTTGGTTATTGGCTGGAGAACGTCTCGGTCATGTCTGCATGTCTCCCGAACCCGTAGGGTCTACACACTTAAGGTTCGATGACGCTAGGGTTATAAAGGAAGTTTGTATGTGGTTACCGAATGTTGTTCGGAGTCCCGAATGAGATCCCGGACGTCACGAGGAGTTCCGGAATGGTCCGGAGGTAAAGATTTATATATGGGAAGTCCTGTTTTGGTCACCGGAAAGGTTTCGGGGTTTATCGGTAATGTACTGGGACCACCGGAGGGGTCCGGGGGTCCACCGGGGTGGGGCCATGGGCCCCAGAGGCATACATGGGCCAAGTGTGAGAAGGCACCAGCCCCTAGGTGAGCTAGGGCGCCTCCCACCATGGCCCATGCGCCTAGAAGGGGAGAAGGGGGCAAACCCTAAGGGCAGATGAGCCCTAAGGCCCATGCTCCCTGCGCCTCCCTCTCCTCCCCCTCTTGGCCGCCACCCAAAACCAATCTAGGGCTGCCGCCCCCCCTAGGGGTGGGAACCCTAGAGGGGGCGCACCCTCCTCCCTCTCCCCTATATATAGTGAGGCCTAGGGGCTGCCCATGACACGCGATCTGATCTCTGCCTGTTGGTGCAGCCCTCCCTCTCTTTCTCCTCATATCTCGTGGTGCTTGGCGAAGCCCTGCAGGATTGCCACGCTCCTCCATCACCACCACGCCGTTGTGCTGCTGCTGGATGGAGTCTTCCTCAACCTCTCCCTCTCTCCTTGTTGGATCAAGGCATGGGAGACGTCACCGGGCTGTACGTGTGTTGAACGCGGAGGTGCCGTCCGTTCGGCACTAGGATCATCGGTGATTTGGATCACGACGTGTACGACTCCATCAACCCCGTTCTCTTGAACGCTTCCGCTTAGCGATCTACAAGGGTATGTAGATGCACTCTCCTTCCCCTCGTTGCTAGTCTCTCCATAGATAGATCTTGGTGACACGTAGGAAAATTTTGAATTTCTGCTACGTTTCCCAATAGTGGCATCATGAGCTAGGTCTATGCGTAGTTTCTATGCACGAGTAGAACACAAAGTAGTTGTGGGCGTTGATTTTGTTCAATATGCTTGCCGTTACTAGTCTTATCTTGATTCGGCGGCATCGTGGGATGAAGCGGCCCGGACCGACCTTACACGTACTATTACGTGAGACTGGTTCCACCGACAGACATGCACTAGTTGCATAAGGTGGCTAGCGGGTGTCTGTCTCTCTCACTTTAGTCGGATCGGATTCGATGAAAAGGGTCCTTATGAAGGGTAAATAGCAATTGGCATATCACGTTGTGGTCTTTGCGTAGGTAAGAAACGTTCTTGCTAGGAACCCATAGCAGCCACGTAAAACATGCAAACAACAATTAGAGGACGTCTAACTTGTTTTTGCAGGGTATGCTATGTGATGTGATATGGCCAAAAGGATGTGATGAATGATATATGTGATGTATGAGATGATCATGTTCTTGTAATAGGTATCACGACTTGCATGTCGATGAGTATGACAACCGGCAGGAGCCATAGGAGTTGTCTTTATTTATTTATGACCTGCGTGTCAACATAAACGTCATGTAATTACTTTACTTTGTTGCTAACCGTTAGCTGTAGTAGTAGAAGTAATAGATGACGTGACAACTTCAAGAAGACACGATGATGGAGATCATGGTGTCATGCCGGTGACAAGATGATCATGGAGCCCCAAGATGGAGATCAAAGGAGCTATATGATATTGGCCATATCATGTCACTATTATTTGATTGCATGTGATGTTTATCATGTTTATACATCTTATTTGCTTAGAACGACGATAGTAAATAAGATGATCCCTCATTACAATTTCAAGAATGTGTTCTCCCCTAACTGTGCACCGTTGCTAAAGTTCGTCGTTTCGAAGCACCACATGATGATCGGGTGTGATAGATCCTTACGTTCACATATAACGGGTGTAAGACAGTTTTACACATGCAAAACACTTAGGGTTAACTTAACGAGCCTAGCATGTGTACAGACATGGCCTCGGAACACAGAAGACCGAAAGGTCGAGCATGAGTCGTATGGTAGATACGATCAGCATGAAGATGTTCACCGATGTTGACTAATCCGTCTCACGTGATGATCGGACACAGCCTAGTTGACTCGGATCATGTAATCACTTAGATGACTAGAGGGATGTCTATCTGAGTGGGAGTTCATAAGATGAACTTAATTATCCTGAACATAGTCAAAAGGTCTTTGCAAATTATGTCGTAGCTCGCGCTTCAGTTCTACTGTTTAGATATGTTCCTAGAGAAAATTTAGTTGAAAGGTGATAGTAGTAATTATGCGGACTAGGTCCGTAAACTGAGGTTTGTCCTCATTGCTTCACAGAAGGCTTATGTCCTTAATGCACCGCTCAGTGTGCTGAACCTCGAACGTTGTCTATGGATGTTGCGAACATCTGACATACACATTTTGATAACTACGTGATAGTTCAGTTAAACGGTTTAGAGTTGAGGCACCGAAGACGTTTTGAAACGTCGCAAAACATATGAGATGTTTTGAGGGCTGAAATTGGGATTTCAGGCTCGTGCCCACGTCAAGAGGTATAAGACCTCCGACGATTTTCTTAGCCTACATACTAAGGGAGAAAAGCTCAATTGTTGAGCTTGTGCTCAGATTGTCTGAGTACAACAATCATTTGAATCAAGTGGGAGTTGATCTTCCAGATAAGATAGTGATGTTTCTCCGAAGTCATTACCACCAAGCTGCTAGAGCTTCGTGATGAACTATAATATATCAGGGACATATATGATGATCCTTGAGATATTCGCGATGTTTGACACCACAAAAGTAGAAATCAAGAAGGAGCATCAATTGTTGATGGTTGGTGAAACCACTAGTTTCAAGAAGGGCAAGGGCACGAAGGGATGCTTCATGAAACGGCAAATCAGCTGCTGCTCTAGTGAAGAAACCCAAGGTTGAACCCAAACCCGAGACTAAGTGCTTCTGTAATAAGGGGAACAGCCACTGGAGCAGAATTACCCTAGATACTTGGTAGATGAGAAGGCTGGCAAGGTCGATAGAAGTATATTGGATATACATTGTGTTAATGTGTACTTTACTAGTACTCCTAGTAGCACCAGGGTATTAGATACCGGTTCGGTTGCTAAGTGTTAGTAACTCGAAATAAAAGCCACGGAATAAACGGAGACTAGCTAAAGGGGAGCTGACGATATGTGTTGGAAGTGTTTCCAATGATCAAGCATCGCACGCTCCCTCTACCATCAAGATTGGTGTTTGCGTTGAGCATAGACGTGATTGGATTATGTCTATCGCAATACGGTTATTCATTTAAGGAGAATAATGGTTACTCTGTTTATTTGAATATTACCTTCAATGGTCTTACACCTAAAATGAATGGTTTATTGAATCTCGATCGTAGTGATACACATGTTCATGCCAAAAGATAGTAATGATAGTACCACCTACTTGTGGCACTGCCACGTAAGTCATATCGGTATAAAACACATGAAGAGGCTCCATGTTGATGGATCTTTGGACTCACTCGTTTTTGAAAAGTTTGAGACATGCGAACCATGTCTATTGGTGTATATGCATGAAG
Organism: Triticum urartu; assembly: GCF_003073215.2. NCBI lineage: Eukaryota > Viridiplantae > Streptophyta > Magnoliopsida > Poales > Poaceae > Triticum > Triticum urartu. The sequence goes on from NC_053025.1 coordinate 5,483,911, forward strand.
AAACTCCATGCAAATGGACCGTTTGGACTCACTTGATCTTGAATCACTTGAGACATGCAAATCATACCACATGGGCAAGATGACTGAAAGCCTCGTTTTAGTAAGACGGAACAAGATAGCAACTCATTGGAAGTAACACATTTTGATGTGTGCAGTCCCATGAGTGTTGAGGCGTATAGTGGATATCGTTATGTTCTTCACAGATGATTTGAGTAGATGTTGAGTATATTTACTTGATGAATCACGAGTCTGAATTATTGAAAGGTTCAAGTAATTTCAGGGTGAAGTTGAAAGATCGTCGTGACAAGAGGATAAAATATCTATGATATGATCATAGAGATGAATATCTGAATTACGAGTTTGGCATAGAATTAAGACATTGTGGAAATTGTTTCACAACTAATACAGCCTGGAACACCATAGTGTGATGGTGTGTCCGAACATCATAACTGCACCCTATTGGATATGATGCATACCATGATGTCTCTTATCGAATTGCCACGATAGTTTATGGGTTAGGCATTAGAGACAACCACATTCACTTTAAATAGGGCACCATGTAATTCCGATGAGATGACACCATATGAACTATGGTTTAGAGAAACCTAAGCTGTCATTTCTTAAAAGTTTGGGGCTGCGACGCTTATGCGAAAAAGTTTCAGGCTGATAAGCTCGAACCCAAAGCGGATAAATGCATCTTCATAGGACACCCAAAACAGTTGGGTATACCTCCTATCTCAGATCCGAAAGCAATAAGGGATTGTTTCTAGAATCGGGTCCTTTCTCGAGGAAAAGTTTCTCTCGAAAGAATTGAGTGGAAGGGTGGTGGAGACTTGATGAGGTTATTGAACCGTCTCTTCAACTAGTGTATAGCAGGGCACAAAGAGTTGTTCCTGTGGCAACTACACCAATTGAAGTGGAAGCTTATGATATTGATCATGAGACTTCGGATCAAGTCACTCCCAAACCTCGTAGGATGACAAGGATGCATACTACTTCTGAGTGGTACGTAATCCTGTCTTGGAAGTCATGTTGCTAGACAACAATGAACCTACGAGCCATGGAGAAGCGATGGTGGGCCCGGATTCCGATAAATGGCTCGAGGCCATATAATCCGAGAGAGGATCCATATATGAAAACAAAGTGTAGACTTTGGAAGAACTACTTGATGGTCGTAAGGCTGTTGAGTACAGATGGATTTTAAAAGGAAGACAGACAATGATGGTAAGTGTCACCATTAAGAAAGCTCGACTTGTCGTTAAGAAGTTTCCCGACAAGTTCAAGGAGTTGACTACGGTGAGACTTTCTCACTCGTAGCGATGCTAAGAGTCTGTTGGAATTATATTAGCAATTACTGCATCATTTATGAAATCTTGCAGATAGGATATCAAAACATTGTTTCCTCGACGATTTTTGAGGAAAGGTTGTATGTGATACAACCGGAAGGTTTTGTCAATCCTGAAATATGCTAATAAGTATGCAAAGCTCCAGCAATCCTTCTAAGGACTGGAGTAAGCATCTCGGAGTTGGAATGTATGCTTTGATGAGATGATCAAAGATTTTGGGTGTATACAAAGTTTACGAGAAACTTGTATTTCCAAAGAAGTGAGTGGGAGCACTATATAATTTCTGATGAATATATGTTGTTGACATATTATGGATCAGAAATCACGTAGGATTTCTGGAAAGCATATAGGGTTATTTGAAAGTGTTTTTCAATGGAAGGCCTGAATTAAGCTACTTGAACATTGAGCATCAAGATCTATGAGGATAGATCAAAACGCTTAATGGTACTTTCAAATGAGCACATACCTTGACATGATCTTGAAGGTGTTCAAGATGGATCAGTCAAAGAAGGAGTTCTTGCCTGAGTTGTAAGGTATGAAGTTAAGACTTAAAGCTCGACCACGGCAGAATAGAGAGAAAGGACGAAGGTCGTCCCCTATGCTTAAGACATAGGCTCTACAGTATGCTATGCTGTGTACCGCACCTGAAGTGTGCCTTGCCATGAGTCAGTCAAGGGGTACAAGAGTGATCCAAGAATGGATCACAGTACAGCGGTCAAAGTTATCCTTAGTAACTAGTGGACTAAGGAATTTTCTCGGTTATGGAGGTGATAAAGAGTTCGACGTAAAGAGTTACGACGATGCAAGCTTAACACCTATCCGGATAGCTCTGAGTAGAGATACCAGATACATATAATGGAGCAACGATTTAGAATAACTCCAAGTAGAACAGTTATTTGAAATGGCTCCAAATAGAGCGTGGTAGCTGCATCTAGGAGATGACATAAAGATTTGTAAAGCACACACGGATCTAAAAGGTTCAGACCCGTTGACTAAAACCTCTCTCACAAGCAACATGATCAAACCCAGAACTCATTGAGTGTTAATCACATAGTGATGTGAACTAGATTATTGACTCTAGTAAACTCTTTGGATGTTGGTTACATGGCGATGTGACCTGTGAGTGTTAATCACATGGCGATGTGAACTAGATTATTGACTCTAGTGCAAGTGGGAGACTGTTGGAAATATGCCCTAGAGGCAATAATAAATTAGTTATTATTATATTTCCTTGTTCATGATAATCGTTTATTATCCATGCTATAATTGTATTGATAGGAAACTCAGATACATGTGTGGATACATAGACAACACCATGTCCCTAGTAAGCCTCTAGTTGACTAGCTCGTTGATCAATAGATGGTTACGGTTTCCTGACCATGGACATTGGATGTCATTGATAACGGGATCACATCATTAGGAGAATGATGTGATGGACAAGACCTAATCCTAAGCATAGCACTAGATCGTGTAGTTCGTATGCTAAAGCTTTTCTAATGTCAAGTATCATTTCCTTAGACCATGAGATTGTGCAACTCCCGGATACCGTAGGAGTGTTTTGGGTGTACCAAACGTCACAACGTAACTGGTTGGCTATAAAGGTACACTACAGGTATCTCCGAAAGTGTCTGTTGGGTTGGCACGAATCGAGACTGGGATTTGTCACTCCGTGTAAACGGAGAGGTATCTCTGGGCCCACTCGGTAGGACATCATCATAATGTGCACAATGTGATCAAGGAGTTGATCACGGGATGATGTGTTACGGAACGAGTAAAGAGACTTGCCGGTAACGAGATTGAACAAGGTATCGGGATACCGACGATCGAATCTCGGGCAAGTATCGTACCGCTAGACAAAGGGAATTGTATACGGGATTGATTAAGTCCTTGACATCGTGGTTCATCCGATGAGATCATCCGTGGAACATGTGGGAGCCAACATGGGTATCCAAATCCCGCTGTTGGTTATTGACCGGAGAGTTCGGTCATGTCTGCATGTTCCCGAACCCGTAGGGTCTACACACTTAAGGTTCGATGACGCTAGGGTTATAGGGAATGTATGTGGTTACTGAATGTTGTTCGGAGTCCCGGATGAGATCCCGGACGTCACGAGGAGTTCCGGAATGGTCCGGAGGTAAAGATTTATATATGGGAAGTCCTGTTTTGGTCACCGGAAAGGTTTCGGGTTTATCGGTAATGTACCGGGACCACCGGGAGGGTCCCGGGGGTCCACCAAGTGGGGCCATGCCCCAGGGCATGCATGGGCCAAGTGTGAGAAGGCCAGCCCCTAGGTGGGCTGGTGCGCCCCCCCAGGCCCATGCGCCTAGAAGGAGAAGGGGGCAAACCCTAAGGGCAGATGGGCCCTAGGCCCATGCTCCCTGCGCCTCCCTCTCCTCCCTCTTGGCCGCCATCTAGGGCTGCCGCCTAGGGGTGGGAACCCTAGAGGGGGCGCACCCTCCTCCTCTCCCCTATATATAGTGAGGCCTAGGGGCTGCCCATGACACGCGATCTGATCTCTGCCTGTTGGTGCAGCCCTCCCTCTCTTTCTCCTCATATCTCGCGGTGCTTGGCGAAGCCCTGCAGGATTGCCACGCTCCTCCATCACCACCACGCCGTTGTGCTGCTGCTGGATGGAGTCTTCCTCAACCTCTCCCTCTCTCCTTGCTGGATCAAGGCATGGGAGACGTCACCGGGCTGTACGTGTGGTGAACGCGGAGGTGCCGTCCGTTCGGCACTAGGATCATCGGTGATTTGGATCACGACGAGTACGACTCCATCAACCCCGTTCTCTTGAACGCTTCCGCTTAGCGATCTACAAGGGTATGTAGATGCACTCTCCTTCCCCTCGTTGCTAGTCTCTCCATATATAGATCTTGGTGACACGTAGGAAAATTTTGAATTTCTGCTACGTTCCCCAACACTAGCAACACACACACACACGCACACACGATGCAAAGCAAATAGACAAAATAAGATTATGTTTTGTTTTGGTTATAAGGTTAATATTTTCTAGCTATTTTTCGAACTGATATAATAGGTATGTGCCCATGATTAATCTACTTTATTGGATTACCAGATATAGGATATTGATTTATATTATTTTTCTTCTGGGCCATGAATTTCTTGCTATTTATTGGGTCACCAAAGATGTCTGACAGGCCCACGTGTACCATAAGAAACAATTTAATTACGGACCATGAATTTATTGCTATATTGGAGATTGATCTCGTTTATTGGGTAACCAAATATTGGCTCAATGAAAATTATAAGGGGTTGAAAAAAACATAAAAAATTGGTGGAGGGTGCAAGGTTGGATAAAAGGGGTGGTGGGAAGAAAATTGAGTGAAATATGGAACCTTAGATTCTTTTAAAGTAGTCGGGATATAGATAGAGATAGAGATAACACATGGCCAAGTAGACTTAGCATTTCTATACTACTTGGGCAAGCAATTGTTGCTTAACTCTGTCATTTCAGTGTGATCTATAGGCAACCAAAAGATAGAAGTAGCAACTTGGTGATTTTATTATTTTATCTAGATTGATTGTGCTAATTTAAGTAGTTCTAAGTTACCATATAACATAGCTATTACAAGATTTGTCGATATAGTCCATGTTTTGCTCTTTCATTTTTAGCGAATGGAGTGGATTTTGAAATCTCACATATCAGTTAGTTTTTTTGTCAGTCAAGTTCAGTGCTAATTCTTTTTATTGTCCTAATTGTTATTTCATATAGGCTACATTGTTTTGTTGTATAAGGTACTTCATATAGGAGGTCAAGCTTGAAAAAGGTAGATTTGTCGACAAGTTGAGAATCATGTTAATCAAGTTGTCATGATATTCCCCTGCTTCAAAATGCTCCCTCGCCGATATGTTAGCTAGCATGCCTCTGAATGTTGATTGCCTTTTTACAGGATTTGACCATTTATGCAAGCTTTGATTCATGACGTGTCGAGCTTAAATTCTTAACGACCATCCTTTCCAACATGCAACACTTGGGACATGGTGCTCAATCCTGTTTTTACGTGCTTTTTTAGCTCAGAGGTTTATTAATTTACTTGGGATCTAACTAGATATGTGAACGAATAACTTTATTCTGGTTTTTGTAAAAGACCACACCTACTAGAAGGTTATTGTCTTTATGTTGCAGATCATTTTATAAAGTTGGCTGTTTGTTAACACCAGTTTCTATTGCAGGCTGTTGAACATGTATAATTTTTTTTGTAAGAGAACGAATATAAGTGTGTTTGAGTGAGGCCCAGATACAACATCTCACATTTTGTTTTGGAATCATGTTTACTTAAGTCCAAGAGGTCACCAGCTGAAGGGATGGTACATTTTGATGTTTTGGTTTTGTCACTAAGCTTGACAACTTCAACTGTACCAGCATCATGAAGAAACTTTAGTTCTATGGTACAAATCATTGTAGCATTAATGTGTTTAGTTCTGTAGGTTGTGTTTGGTGCATGGAAACAATGGAATATGAATTTGGCTGCTGAGCTATGAAGGTAAGGAAAAAAATATTGCCCCATTATTTTTTCGTTTGTCTGGTTGTGGTCAGTCTCTTTTAAGCATGTATAATTTCCTATGGTTGTTAATTGTAATCACATGCATGTAGAAATAGAAGATTTTTTTTCATCATTTGAGTGTATACTAAAAGGTCATGGTACGCATAAGTTTTTATCACATCATTCAAGGATATAAGACCCAGAAAAATTCAAACAAGATGCAACATTTGTTGTAAAGCCATTACACAATGCATCATAGGACCATCTCAATGGCTCTTAGAGAAATTTGTTATAGGCGGGTTAACTGGTTCTTCCTTCTCTTTATTTTGCATCACTTTATTATTGTCTATCAAGCCTTTGGTAACCTATATATTTACAAGCAGTGGCGAATCTACAGAGAAAATGGAGGGTGGGCTGGATGCCTATTTCATGCGAATATATGTTGTGTTGGGCTCACAAATAGCTGGATTGGGCCTTTAAACTAGTAGTAAAAACTAATTTTGCAAAGCTGGAGGGGGGGCTTAAGCCTGTTAAAGCCCCCCTAGTAGATTCGCCACTGTTTACAAGGAAACTAGGCCGGTGTATTTTTTATGACTAATAATTGTATAGGAAACCTACTTGCATGGTATATTATAAACTTCCTCTTAATTTGCCTTTGATAACAAACATGATAGTGTTGTACCATTGAAAAAAAACTTTTGTGCCATTTTGATTTATTGCATTGTGTAGGCGGAAAAAAAATCATTCTCCGTGTGGAGAACCCACCGAGAACATTTTTTGGACTTTTGTGGTACTAAACGAGGGGTCTTTTTAGCGGCCTTGCTGATATATAAAAACCAAGATATGGCATACAATGTGCATGTAAGAGGGACATGATTTACAGAACCAGGTGTTGGTACACCTGCTAGTGTATAAGAACAACGAATGTGAAGTTTTCCTCTGCAGCATTTGGTCAGAGGCACCGAGGTAAACTTATTTTTGATTGAATCATGATGAGAAATATATTCACACGAGTCACCCCAATTTTGTTTAAAATTGTATCAATAAGGAGATATTTAACACAACACAATCATAACTGGCACGCGACGTACGCCTTGTGAATTAATCATGTTCTTACCAATGCCTCATGTCTAAATTTATTGTTCCATGAGGGCATTCATGTAGACCCATCCTTGTGTTTTCTCGTGACAATATCTTCAAAGCTAGACCCATTTTTCCATGTCTCCTTTGGACCTATATGTTGGATCTTTTTCACGTGCTAAAGCCAAGTGGACTCGCCCCCGCTCGGCAGCGGCACACACCTAGAACGAACAACGCGCTTCGACCTAAGTTATTCTTGCATTATCTACATGAGCAAAAACAATCGACAATGACCTAAAACATAGTCAGACGCTATGCCGAATGTTTTCTCTATGGAAGTCCGGTGATCCGCTTATTTGTGTCTTTCTTTCAGGAGAGAACCTTTTTAGTTTTTTTAGCGGTTTTATAGGGCGAGTAATTTTTTTTTGAGGCATTCATTATAGGGCGAGTAGGGCAGTTGGCCCAAGAGCCTGTCTCCCCTAAAAAAACAAAACAAACCTTGGTAGTTGCTAAAAAAAAAACGATGCCGTAGGAAGTGGTTGGGCTCGAGGAGGAAGGGCAAAGGCCCATGAGGGCAAAAAGGTCACGAAAAAGAGAAAAAAAGGGGGCGTTCCGAGAATCGAACTCGGGACCTCTCGCACCCGAAGCGAGAATCGTACCACTAGACCAAACGCCCTGTTCATGTCTAAATTTATTGTTCCATAAGGCATTCATGTCAGATGTATGTTACAAATCCACTAATAGCTTGATTAAAGTCCCTCAAAAATAGCTTGATCCAAGTAAAAGCAACATCATTTTTCTGGGATCAGATATCATCGAAATAGTGATGCTTTTTTTTAAAAAAAACTTCCAAATAGGTATGTTAGAGTCATCATCAAACACCTTAGACCTAAAACCGAATCTTTGTAATGAAGCAGAATCCGAGCATCCCACAAATGGATGGTAAAGGAGCCGGAGCGGAAGATTTCGCCATGCTAGTTAATTATTAGAGAGCATATCACATGTTTTGACGGGGGTCATTATCCATTAGCAACGTGTATGTCACGGGTTCAAGATAAGTACATGTGTTATACTCCCTCCGTTCACTTTTGTAAGACTGTTTAGTCACTGGAGGCAACACCAAAAATAGTTTAATGTTAGCTGTCTAAAACGTCTTACAAAAATGAACAGAGGGAGTAGTGTACATCGAATTAGTGAAAATGGGGTGGTCTTGATTATTTTGGTGTCCACAGATCATAGGACGGGAGATAAAGGTCGTAGTTTTGAAAGATTTTGTACCGAGCAAATTAGACAAAACATGTAGGCATTGCATGATGATGAGATTATAAAAAAGTCAAGTAAAGAAAATGAGAGAAGCGCCTAGGATGACTGGGTAAAATTTCAAGATGATATGGCGGCTCAATCTCTCGGAGGTGCTCATAGGGATAGAGTGTGCATGTGTGCGTTCACAGAGAATGAGTGTATGCGCGTATATATATGAGCGATTGCATATGCGCTATGTTACAAGAGAAAAAGAAATGCGGGTCGCCTATGCGACTAGATTGGCTACGCATGCACGTAAACATCCATACGTGTATGCATGCCCACCAGCCGATCGTAACAATAAAACCGGGAACGGGAACGGCCACGACGCAAACCACGCCTATACCTCTCTCCTTTCCCTGGCCTAGCCTTGCTGCCTATATATACCCACGCAAGAAACCCACGTACGTACGTACGCGCAGATCCCCAATGGCGTGGACCAATGCCAATGAACACCTCTCGTCCTCTTTGCATCTCGCTCGGCGGCGGCGGCGGCGGCGTGCACCGGGATCGAGCCCGATCGCACCATTGTAGTCGCCGCCGCCGTCCATCCCAAGTGCCATGGCCTCACCAGGTACGCTCGACTCGAAGAATGATCCGGCCACCACGTCGTGCCCGGCGGCGGAGATGTCACCGTGCCGGTGGTCACCCCTTCCCCTGCATGCGTGAAACCATCAGCGCAGACGAGCAAACGCACGAAGGCATGATCGATGCGCTGAACTCTTTAAAAAAACAATTCTTCGAGCAAAAAAAAAAGCTTTTCTTTTTCATAATGGAGTGGGCCGGGTACTAGGTTATCCAGTCATGCACATCCGTCCCGGCCCGTAGGAAAACAGGCCCAGCAGCCCACACGAAACCCTAGAGAGGAGAGGAGAGTGAAGCCAGCCAGCCAGCACTATATAAGCGGGCGCAGCCGGCCGCTCCATTTGCGCCGCCACCAGCCGAGATGCAGATCTTCGTCAAGACCCTGACGGGCAAGACCATCACGCTCGAGGTCGAGAGCAGCGACACCATCGACAATGTCAAGGCCAAGATCCAGGACAAGGAGGGTGGGTTATCTGCTTTTTCTTCGCAAAGATCTCTTCTTTGGCCATGGCCGGCCGTCGAGCTTTTCTGATTCTGACCGGTTGTGTTGCGTGTGTGGTTGTGGGTGCGCAGGGATCCCGCCGGACCAGCAGCGGCTGATCTTCGCCGGGAAGCAGCTGGAGGACGGGCGCACGCTGGCCGACTACAACATCCAGAAGGAGTCGACGCTGCACCTCGTGCTCCGCCTGCGCGGGGGCATCATCGAGCCCTCGCTCCAGGCCCTCGCCCGCAAGTACAACCAGGAGAAGATGATCTGCCGCAAGTGAGTAACACCGCTCCACCTTACGTTTTCACCGATTATTTTCACTTCCAGATCATGCACGGTCGTTTTATGGTCGATGGGATGTGTGGACGAGTGAGGCACCCGCCTATACTTTGTCATCTGCGTAGCCCAATTCAGCAGTTGATTTTCAATGGCGGGGAGATTAGATACCACCCGCCTATACTTTGTCTCCTGCCTCGCACGCTTCAGCAGCTGATTTTCAACGGCGGGAAAATTCACTCTTGTGTTGTGTGTCGCATCGTTCTTTGGTTTCTTATTGGTATAATTTGTTTGCATCTGTGTTATTCTTGTGTGAGTGGATTAGTTAGAATGATGATTCGGTTAGATGAGCCAAGTCTCACCGTAGCTCTGATGATTGGAGTCATTCCAACTTAGGTCCGAAGTAAAACTTGTAGCCAATTTGCAGAGCAAAGGGACCTGTATAGTGGTGAATCTTTGCATTGAAGGTTGGCGATAACGAACGCAGTTCTCCGTGCCGCTCAGACTTGCTCTGCTGTGACGGCCTCGAACAATCTGCTACATCATTAACGAACCTACAAATTTCTAGTCGGTGAAACTTTAGTTTGGAAATTTAGGAAATGGATTAGCCAATTTGCAGAGCAAAGGGGCCTGATTAAGTGGCGAATCTTTGCATTGAAGGTTGGCAATAGCGAATGCAGTTCTCCGTGCCACTCAGACTTGCTCTGCTGTGATGGCCTCGAACAATCTGCTACATCATAAACAAATCCAAAACATTTGTAGTCAAATCCAAGTTTAGCATGGAGCTACATAACAAACCAATCTAAAAAAATTAGTAGTCATTTCAATGTTGGTTGGAATATTTTGGAAATAGATAGCCAATTTGCAGAGCAAAGGGGCCTGATAAGTGGTGAATCTTTGCATTGAAGGTTGGCGATACAGAATGCAGTTCTCCGTGCCGCTCAAATTTTCTATGCTGTGACGGCCTCGAACAATCTGCTACATCTCTAACCAATCTAAAATAAATAGTAGTCATTTCAATGTTTGTCAGAATATTTTGGAGATAGATAGCCAATTTGCAGAGCAGAGGGGCCTGATTTGGTGGCGAATCTTTGCATTGAAGGTTGGCGATACAGAATGCAGTTCTCCGTGCCGCTCAGATTTTCTATGCTATGACGGCCTCGAACAATCTGCTACATGTTTAACCACTCTAAAAATATGTAGTTATTAATACTTGTTAGTCTGGAAATTTTGGAAATAGATAGCCAGTTTGCAGAGCAAAGGGGCCTGATATAGTGGCGAATCTTTGCATTGAAGGTTGGCGATAACAAGTGCAGTTCTCCGTGCCGCTTAGATTTTCTGTGCTCTGATGGCCTCGAACAATCTGCTACATCATGAACCTACAAATGTGTCATATGACACATTCAAGTTACTGTCCTTGGCTGATCTTGGATTGTTTTCACTTGTTTGCAAATAATTTGCTTTCTGTGTATGGTTCTCAAACAAGTGTTGCGTTGGCTGGAATGATTATCCAATTAGATGTACGAGGGGTCACCTTATGAGCTACAACCATTTGAGGCATAAATTCTATCTGACCAGCCAATCTTCTTGAAACTTGAATTCTCTTGTGCCAATCTTCTTGCATTTTGTTCTG